>NC_050175.1:46152257-46162257 GCF_008315115.2 Sander lucioperca | reverse complement strand
TATATAGTACTACTTTATACTCCAACATTAATATATAGTACTACTATATACTCCAACATTAATATATAGTACTACTTTATACTCCAACATTAATATATAGTACTCCTTTATACTCCAACATTAATATATAGTACTACTTTATACTCCAACATTAATATATAGTACTACTATATACTCCAACATTAATATAGTACTACTTTATACTCCAACATTAATATATAGTACTACTATATACTCCAACATTAATATATAGTACTACTTTACTTTATACTCCAACATTAATATATAGTACTACTATATACTCCAACATTAATATATAGTACTACTTTACTTTATACTCCAACATTAATATATAGTACTACTTTATACTCCAACATTAATATATAGTACTACTTTATACTCCAACATTAATATATAGTACTACTATATACTCCAACATTAATATATAGTACTACTATATACTCCAACATTAATATATAGTACTACTTTATACTCCAACATTAATATATAGTACTACTTTACTTTATACTCCAACATTAATATATAGTACTACTTTACTGACCTGTAGTTGTTAATAAAGTTTATTTACCTGTAGTTCCTGCTGACCTGTAGATGTTAATAAAGTTTATTTACCTGTAGTTCCTGCTGACCTGTAGATGTTAATAAAGTTTATTTACCTGTAGTTCCTGCTGACCTGTAGATGTTAATAAAGTTTATTTACCTGTAGTTCCTGCTGACCTGTAGTTGTTAATAAAGTTTATTTACCTGTAGTTCCTGCTGACCTGTAGTTGTTAATAAAGTTTATTTACCTGTAGTTCCTGCTGACCTGTAGATGTTAATAAAGTTTATTTACCTGTAGTTCCTGCTGACCTGTAGTTGTTAATAAAGTTTATTTACCTGTAGTTCCTGCTGACCTGTAGTTGTTAATAAAGTTTATTTACCTGTAGTTCCTGCTGACCTGTAGATGTTAATAAAGTTTATTTACCTGTAGTTCCTGCTGCCCACACAGTTGTTGAGCCAGCGGCAGTGATGGTCGAAGTCAGAGATACACTTGTTACAGGCGCTGCAGTGCTTCGACTTCGGACCGCTGCAACACAGGACACCTCTGTTAGCATCTTAGCAGCCGCTAGCAGCCATTAGCAGCCGCTGGCAGCATTTAGGAGCCGCTAGCAGCCGTAAGCAGCCTCCACAGGCAAGCTAACGTTAGTTTAGCTAACAGCTAATTCGGCTAACTGCTAGCTGAGACAGCATGTAATAACTTTAAAAGACCCTCAAAATAAAACTTGAAAATAAACGTTGACATATATAACAAACACCTAACATATATAACAGCTGTTACGTCAGTTCTACTTTACTTGTGCTCATTTAAAATACAATCACTCAATACTTGTCTTTATTGTTATTACTGTGAAGTCTTAATTTAGCTGTAGCCTGCTTTTCCCATTACGTTTGAGTTAACGTTATTTTAGACTGAATCTAGCTGTCAGCTAGCGGTTAGCCGAATTAGCTGTTAGCTAAACTAACGTTAGCTTCCCAGTGGAGGCTAGCCATAGGCTAGCGTGGAACAGATCGTGCAGGTCGTATCCTCGGTAAAACAGTATTATCTTGCGCATGTGCAGAACGGATCATGCAGGCAGAACGGATCGTGTACCGACACAGCCAATAGCAGCCGTTAGCAGACGTTAGCAGGCGTTAGCAGCCAATAGCAGCCGCTAGCAGGCGTTAGCAGCCGTTTGCAGGACAGGTACTCACACGTCCACCTGGCAGAGGTAGCAGTGGCAGTTCTCGATGACGTGAGCGTGTTTGGAGCGGTCGAACTCGGGCACCGGACCTTTGTGGCTCCTGGTTCTGACGTTGTAGTCGGCCGGGTCGATGGACACGGCCATCACGTGCACACACAGGTGGCACACGAACAGCACGCCCGTACACTGACGCACACATCAAGGACACACACACTGGGAACTCACTGGAACTATTATCATTATTCACACTGGAAGGATACGATGGTAATCAGGGTGTAAACAGAGACTGTAGAGGTTGGTGGAAGGATACGATGGTAATCAGGGTGTAAACAGAGACTGTAGAGGTTGGTGGAAGGATACGATGGTAATCAGGGTGTTAACAGAGACCGTAGTGGTCGGTGGAAGGATACGATGGTAATCAGGGTGTAAACAGAGACCGTAGTGGTTGGTGGAAGGATACGATGGTAATCAGGGTGTTAACAGAGACCGTAGAGGTAGGTGGAAGGATACGATGGTAATCAGGGTGTTAACAGAGACCGTAGAGGTAGGTGGAAGGATACGATGGTAATCAGGGTGTAAACAGAGACCGTACTGGTCGGTGGAAGGATACGATGGTAATCAGGGTGTTAACAGAGACCATAGAGGTAGGTGGAAGGATACGATGGTAATCAGGGTGTTAACAGAGACCATAGAGGTAGGTGGAAGGATACGATGGTAATCAGGGTGTAAACAGAGACCATAGAGGTAGGTGGAAGGATACGATGGTAATCAGGGTGTTAACAGAGACCATAGAGGTAGGTGGAAGGATACGATGGTAATCAGGGTGTTAACAGAGACCATAGAGGTAGGTGGAAGGATACGATGGTAATCAGGGTGTAAACAGAGACTGTAGAGGTTGGTGGAAGGATACGATGGTAATCAGGGTGTTAACAGAGACCGTAGTGGTCGGTGGAAGGATACGATGGTAATCAGGGTGTAAACAGAGACCGTAGTGGTTGGTGGAAGGATACGATGGTAATCAGGGTGTTAACAGAGACCGTAGTGGTCGGTGGAAGGATACGATGGTAATCAGGGTGTAAACAGAGACCGTAGTGGTTGGTGGAAGGATACGATGGTAATCAGGGTGTTAACAGAGACCGTAGAGGTAGGTGGAAGGATACGATGGTAATCAGGGTGTTAACAGAGACCGTAGAGGTAGGTGGAAGGATACGATGGTAATCAGGGTGTAAACAGAGACCGTACTGGTCGGTGGAAGGATACGATGGTAATCAGGGTGTTAACAGAGACCATAGAGGTAGGTGGAAGGATACGATGGTAATCAGGGTGTTAACAGAGACCATAGAGGTAGGTGGAAGGATACGATGGTAATCAGGGTGTAAACAGAGACCATAGAGGTAGGTGGAAGGATACGATGGTAATCAGGGTGTTAACAGAGACCATAGAGGTAGGTGGAAGGATACGATGGTAATCAGGGTGTTAACAGAGACCGTAGAGGTAGGTGGAAGGATACGATGGTAATCAGGGTGTAAACAGAGACCGTAGTGGTCGGTGGAAGGATACGATGGTAATCAGGGTGTTAACAGAGACCGTAGTGGTCGGTGGAAGGATACGATGGTAATCAGGGTGTAAACAGAGACCGTAGTGGTCGGTGGAAGGATACGATGGTAATCAGGGTGTTAACAGAGACCGTAGTGGTCGGTGGAAGGATACGATGGTAATCAGGGTGTAAACAGAGACCGTAGTGGTCGGTGGAAGGATACGATGGTAATCAGGGTGTAAACAGAGACCGTAGTGGTCGGTGGAAGGATACGATGTAGCCGGCAGGGATCCAGTGAGCAGGCAGCAGCGGCACGAACACGCCGAAGCCGGTGACGGCGAAGTAGACGTAGAGCAGCCAGGCGAGCAGCTGGAAGGGGTGAGGCGGCCAGCTCCAGCCGTTGGTTCGAGAGCAGAGCGGCACGTTGGCTCGCTGGGGGCCGTCGGCATTGAGGGGCGCCGTACGGTTCTTACTGCACACATCCATCCTACACACAGACACACACACACACAGACAGACAGACAGACAGACACACACACACACACACACACACACACACACACACACAGAGACACACACACACACACACACACACACACACACACACACACACACACAGAGAGAGAGAGAACATGTGGTTACCAACACTAGAGCTGTGTAATTAACTGTAACTGTGATGGTGATGGTGATTTTGGCTCCTAATGATCACACAGACAGAGTAATGGAGAGAAACTGTTATTTAGCAGTGAACTCTGTTTAGTTGTAACTGGTGAACGGGGTGAAGTATGAAGGGACAGGTCACTGGTCAGCTGCTTCTACTGGTCACTACTTTAGGTTCAATACAACATGATGCACCAGTCAACGAGGAATCATGTTAAATAACCATGATTTCAAAATGCCTGTCTGTCTCTCTCTCTGTCTCTCTGTCTGCCTGTCTGTCTGTCTGCCTATCTGTCTGTCTCCCTCCCTGCCTGTCTGTCTCTCTGCCTGTCTGTCTGCCTGTCTCCCTCCCTTTCTGTCTGCCTGTCTCTCTCCCCTGGTGTAGTAATAGTATAGTAGTACTCCCTGTCTGCCTGTCTGTCTCCCTTTCTGCCTGTCTGTCTCTCTGCCTGCCTGTCTGTCTCCCCTGGTGTAGTAATAGTATAGTAGTAGTCCTTGTCTCTCTGTCTGTCTCCCTCCCTGTCTCCCTCCCTGCCTGTCTGTCTCCCCTGGTGTAGTAATAGTACAGTAGTAGTCGTTGTCTGCCGGTCTGTCTCTCTGCCTGCCTGTCTGTCTCCCCTGGTGTAGTAATAGTATAGTAGTAGTCCCTGTCTGCCTGTCTGTCTCTCTGCCTGCCTGTCTGTCTCCCCTGGTGTAGTAATAGTACAGTAGTAGTCCCTGTCTGCCTGTCTGTCTCTCTGCCTGCCTGTCTGTCTCCCTTGGTGTAGTAATAGTATAGTAGTAGTCCCTGTCTTCTGACCGGATATTGTTGACCTGTTTAGGGAGAGGGTTGTCCACGAGGACATCTCCTAAATCTCTAAACCTGGATCCACACAGACAACATCTGGAGTAAACATCACCTGCTTAACGGGCCTCCTGACCCGGCTCGGCACGGCTCGGCTCGTCTCACAGACCCGGGTCAGACTGTTAACTCACATCCATCCCGTGCTAACCCGGCAGTTAGCTCCGTACTAACGGGCTGATTATCCGGGTAATATTCAGATTAGCGCGACAAGCTAATCATTAGCTGCCTTGTTAGCTTCGTTAGCCTCCGGACACCGCTGCTGCCATGCTACATGCTAACAGCTAACAGACGGACGGGCAGAGAAGAGGCTGTGTGCGCGCGCAGCGGGACCAAAGGTCGCGCTCTAAACTGTTACTGTGTGACGCGGACGGACCATCATTTTTAATATTTAATAACAGCCGCTGGTTCTCCAGCTGGAAGCTAGCGAGCTAGCTAGCGTGTTAGCATGACTGCGTCCCAACGCCTCCCAGTCCTGTGTGCCGTTTCCCTGGTAACAACGCTCCGCGGCTTCTTCCTCCTCTCTCACTTAATGGCGGATTGCTAACGACTGTTAGCATCACAGCGCCCCTGCTGGACAGGAGTGGTAACAGCAGGGGCGCTGTGATGCTAACGACTGTTAGTAACAGCACGCCACTTTATTAACTTCAACTGAACTTCTACTCATCACACCCTGTGGCTTTAAACATGTAATGAGTGCCTTCCTGGTGGTTCTTACACCCTCTCCTCTCCTTCTGATGCCAGTAACCCCATCAGTGTCTCATCATGTCAATCAGTTCAACTTAAACAGCTAATGGAAGTCCAAACTGCCTGAGAGCTTCTCCTGTACTATACGGTAATTCCTCTACTATGAGACAGTAAGTCTCGTGGTTATGACCCAATCGTTAGCCTATTTTTATGTATTTTGTAACATGGCCGTGGGAACTAGGGGTGCAGAGGGTGCTGCAGCACCCCTAGCGAAAGGAGAAACTACTACAACCATAATTAAAAAAATAAAAAAACACATTTATTTGTAATACTTTGATTATTAATATAAACCTAATCCCTTTCATTACAAATTAAATGTAATACATTTTAAAATTTGGTAAGTAAGAAATAAACACATAATTTGATTAGAATGAATCTGTCGAATTTTGTCAAGAGTCGAGACGCGCCGTCTCTTAGATATTTCAATATGGATTACCTGAAATATTACCTCATTTGATTTTCATTGTAGCCTAAGCAATTGATGTTATTAGTGAATAGTAATTGAGAGAACTGATTTGGCCTTATCTACAGGTGGAGGAGGTGGAGATTTGAGAAACGCTGCGCAGGGGAAGTCCGGTCCAGAGAGGGATGTTGGACCACATCGACTCTTCAGATCCCAGACACTTCCAGGGTTTAGAGATTCCCAGTTCAGGTGGCTGGGTGGCGAGCTACAGGATGATTCCCAGTTCAGGTGGCTGAATATCACAAAATCTCAAGGCTCACAAAATATACTTAACTAACCAGCAGTAACTCCTGAATTAGTCATGGATTACATTATTGGTAAGTAGTTGTAACAGATGTATTAACACCCCAGCTATTAGTTCAGACCTATTTTTAATCATTTTGTTTAAGACATGAACAGATGTAGGTCTAGATAGTGTGTTATCATTAACTTCCTAGTTTTAACCGACCTTATACATTCCTGAGTACCTAGTTAATAATGTTAAATTGACTTCATTTACAAATGGTTAATGCATCATTTATGAAGTATTAAAACATCTCAAACATTTCACATGGGCTTACTTACTATGGACTAACCATTTACTAACTATTTACAAACGCTTTACTGATTAGAATGAATGTAGGAATTATGCCTTACAATGATAAATAATGAAATTACTAATAGTTTGTAAATAGTTATGGTTGTGGATGTTGCTGTTTCCTGTCTTGTATATTTATTCTGTATATTTCTGTCCCCTGTTGTGTAGATATATCCTGTTTTGTGTATTCTGGACTGTGTATATTTCGTTGTGTATATTTCTGTCTTCTTATTTCCCTGTTCACTGTGTGTTTCGGTTTATCCTGTTTTGACTGTGTAGTGTTCTGTGCATTGGGTATATTTCTGTTTCCTGTTTTATTTTGATAGTCTGTTTTCTGTCTTGTCTAGTTTTACTTCCTGTGTTTTCCCGCCTTGTCTGATTGTCCTGCCCCGCCCTGATGTGTTTGACCTGCTGTATCACCTGTCCCTCATTGGCTCGTTACCTCGTGTATTTAACCTCTGTGTCCCGTTGTCTCGTGTCAGATCGTTTTGCGTCCTTGTCCTGTCAGTTGTGTGTGTTTGTTTCCCGTCAGTGTGTTTTTGGAATCCTCCCTGCATTTTTTTGTCCCCTTTTCTTGGTGGAC
The DNA here is from genome assembly GCF_008315115.2 of Sander lucioperca. Lineage (NCBI taxonomy): Eukaryota > Metazoa > Chordata > Actinopteri > Perciformes > Percidae > Sander > Sander lucioperca. The sequence goes on along the minus strand of NC_050175.1, from coordinate 46,155,107 downwards.
TTCTTGGTTTTTGGGCTCCTTGTGTTTTTCCTTTTGTGTTTTGGATCCCTGTTGTTGGTTTTCACCCTGATTGTTGGTAATTAATAAATCCTCAAGCTCAAACCTTCTCCCGCCTCTCCCTGCATTTGGGTCCTTTAATTCCCGACAATGTAAACAGTAAATAGTTTATAAAGGGAGCATTATTTAATTAACGGATAGTTAGTGTGTTAATGCATCTTTAACAAGCACTTACAACACATCAGTTCATGATTAACTCATGAGTTACTAGTCATTAGTTGACTACATGGCGTGAGCCCATCTAAAGTGAGGACTTGCTATGCTTTACAAAGCATTTATAAATGAGTTGCAAAGGCTAGCAGATACAAAGAGACACAAGTAAAAACAGTATTTGTAATCCTTATTACGATGTAATAAGACTGTACATTTATGAAATAGCTCGTAGTAGTGTTATGTAGTTGATATCAGTGTGAATTTAGACCAGAACCAGAAGAAAACTAGATTGTTAAGAGCCAGAGAATTGAATATCAATAAAGAGACTAGGAAACCAGGTTAAAGTTTGAGAAGTGTATTAATATACACAGAAACATGGCATACATACAGAAAAACACAGGTTTTCTCAATACTTATTAAGGGTCAAACTTGTATTTATAAACATCATTTTGGAGAGCCTTATTTACTATGAACAACCATTTATGAGTGTGTATACAAATACTTTATGAGAATTATCATAGGAGCAATGCTTTACACATGATGAACAGAGCATTTAGTAATAGTTAGCAACTAGTTTATAATGGGGAAATGATTTCATTTATAAATGGTTGTTTCATTATCTATTAAGTATAAATCATGTACTTACACACGTATTTTTCTATAGGTTTGTTTACTATGAACAAACCATTTATAACTGTGTGAATAAATGCTTTACTGACGATGAATTATGTATGAACAAACCATTAACGAACAGGTAACTAATGCTTAATGAATGATGAATTTTGTTATAAAGTGCTATCTATTATTCTTCTTCATCTACACACATACCATTCACCTGTATATCCTCACCGTGCCCTCTAGCGCCCCCTAGTGTTCGCTAACACTTAACAGGACACATTTCCCCTTGAAGGAATTAGTCACTTAAACATGGTACCCTCAACCACTGTAAAATAACCCTTTCATTAAGGATAGTACCTGGAAACCTACATTTAAATTTGACATGAAATTAGGTTATTCTTGTCTTAGCTAGTATTACTCAGACCTCAAACAGTATGACATTTTTTACACAGAACAGAACAGTCAGCCCAGTCTCACAGCAGTTCGTGAAATGGTCCCGTTATTGAATCTATTGATTTGTGTACTGAACACATTAATGTTGTTATTTTCGTGTGGTGAGCATGAATTGTAAAGTAATACATTTCAATGGGAAGCATATTTCGTAGGGGTGTAATGGTACGTGTATTCGTACTGGACCGTTTCGGTACAGGGCTTTCGGTACGGTGCGCATGTGCACCGAATGCAATCTTTTGTGTGCGGAACATAGGTCAATTTTCGTGTTTCCACATGAACATATTAAGTGGCGGAAGTCTCCGCGTTCAGCGCAAATCCCGCCCTGCAGCTGATTCTAAAGTTTTCATTGGTCATGTCAATATGTCAATCACTGTACAGACACCAATCACTGATCTCTAAACCTACGACGAAAGACTAGTCCACCCAGGGCGGTAGGCAACATCATATGTAAGGGCCCTGACCCACCGACCAGACGGCAACCGTCGGCAGTAAAGTCAGTCGGACTGATCAGTCTCCCCGAGGTCCAAAAAGTTCCTCAGAACACACTGAGGAGACGCCGACTTGAGCGTACGCTCTGCACGTGCGCAAAATGTAATACGTCTCCATAGCAGCAGTCTGATTATTTATCAGAAAATGAAAACCGGCAGCTGATTGGATGAACGCGTCACGTGGGTCTGGTTTCTCCAGAAATTCACAGCCAGACTGTCATGGCGGCTCGTTCAGAATACGATCTCATATTGGACTAAAATAGTTCAACGAAATGTGTTTCTGAAAACATTTTAAGAGAGAAATAAGCCGTGCAGTTGCTGAATCTGTCTTCATTTCAGATCAACAAAGGTCAGTTTAAAAGATTTTACTCAGATTTTGAGAGAATCCGCTCCCCGTTTCCTGGTGAGTCCCGACTGTCCTGTCTCTGTCTGTCCTGTCTCCGACTGCCCCGTCTCTGCCCTGTCTCCGACTGTCCCGTCTCTGACTGCCCCGTCTCTGCCCTGTCTCTGACTGTCCTGTCTCCGACTGCCCCGTCTCTGCCCTGTCTCTGACTGTCCTGTCTCTGACTGCCCCGTCTCTGCCCTGTCTCTGACTGTCCTGTCTCCGACTACCCCGTCTCTGCCCTGTCTCTGACTGTCCTGTCTCTGACTGTCCTGTCTCCGACTGCCCCGTCTCTGTCCTGTCTCTGACTGTCCTGTCTCTGACTGTCCTGTCTCTGACTGTCCTGGCTCCGACTGTCCTGTCTCTGACTGTCCTGTCTCTGACTGTCCTGTCTCCGACTGCCCCGTCTCTGTCCTGTCTCTGACTGCCCTGTCTCTGACTGTCCTGTCTCTGACTGTCCTGTCTCCGACTGCCCTGTCTCCGACTGCCCTGTCTCTGACTACCCTGTCTCTGACTGTCCTGTCTCTGACTGTCCTGTCTCCGACTGCCCCGTCTCTGTCCTGTCTCTGACTGTCCTGTCTCCGACTGCCCTGTCTCTGACTACCCTGTCTCTGACTGTCCTGTCTCCGACTGCCCCGTCTCTGCCCTGTCTCTGACTGCCCTGTCTCTGACTGCCCTGTCTCCGACTGTCCTGTCTCT
>NC_050175.1:46142257-46144757 GCF_008315115.2 Sander lucioperca | reverse complement strand
AATGAAGTACAGTTACATGCTAGTGTGCATATATATTTAACTATGAGGGGCTCAAATGGAAATTGATGACTCTTTCTTTCAGAAATAGGACTGCGGAGAGCCACGATGGCATGTGCACCACCCAATGCCCCAGAAGTAAATAATAGCTAGTAATAGTTACTTTTCTTTTGCTATTTATGGTACACAATTAAACTTTTAGCAGACATGTTTTGTACAACTAAGCTGAAGTAATAATGCATTTCCATATAACTGTGTGTAATTAAGAGTGCTGTTCATTTATCCTTTTTCTCTATAGCCTAAAATATGATGCTGTTCTCACTATTAAAATGTGTTTTTCCATCCAGCAGCAGTCTGGATCATTGGAGACAGCTACGTCCGGCGTGGGGCCGAGAGAGAGGCAAAGACCACGGGGAGCAGCCTTGGCATTGAAGATGTCTCCATCTATTGGTTCTGCTGGGGTGGTCTGCGGTGGAAGAGCCTTCTCCCTTTCTTCTTCCAGTCCCTACAATGAAGAGCAGTCCTGGACGTCCTCCTTGTTCACCGTGGTGGGAATGACCTGGGAGATGTCAAGGGCGTCAACCTCATCGCAGGAATGAAGGACCTGCAGCACCTCCACCTGCAGAATCCAGGCATGAAGTCCATCTTCTCTGGCATCACCCAGAGATGCAGGTGGAGGGATGTTAACAATCCGGGGAAGATCGACAAGGCTCGCAGGTTTTCTTTTCTTTTTCCACTCTGCATCACAGACAACCAACAGACTCACACTGTGCTCACTGTAATTGTAAAGGCAGCTTCTATTTCTTTACCCAGGCATTTGGACTTGACTGAACAGAGTGCTGCACAAGTGCTTTAAAGCCCATGTTGCAGGTTTATTTTCTAATGAATTTGTGCAATTTGCTTGTTGGTAATAAACATTTAAACTGTTACCTAACAACATCAAATACAATGGCTATCACAAAACGGAATAAAATACGAAAAAGTAGTACTATTTTACAGCGGTTTGCAATGATTCGCTTTTCCCCCACAATGCATTGCATTACGTCACGTTGGGGAGACGACAGACGAAAGCCCCGTCTCTGTTCCCTGTCTATGGTCTCGGTCTGTGCCACTGGTCTCTGTTCCCTGTCTATGGTCTCGGTCTGTGCCACTGGTCTCTGTTCACTGTCTATGGTCTCGGTCTGTGCCGCTGGTGTTGCAGAATATGGCTTTTGGTCTCGACCGAGTCCTTGTGTCTTTATTATGTGTATAATAATATTGGAGGGAAAGTGAAACACAGCTTGGACGGGGATGCTGTTCAGCTTTTCACAAGTTTAGACAGCTAGCTACGCCGACGTTTGCTAACGTTAGCGCAACAGCGTTAGCCTAGACTGCTAGCTAGGTAAATATTACAACTGCCTTCTGAGTTTCCTATTTCTGCGTCCACGTTGTCAACATAAGACATGTTGCGTTAGTGCTCCTTTTGTACCATCATTTTATTGAATGAAATGTTAAGCTTTGCTCCTACGAGATGGGTGGGTTTTTGTTAGCTACATACAAAGCTAACTGGCTATAGTTAGCCTGTATGCTAGCGGAATTAGCTAACGTTGCGTAACCAGCCAGCAACTTCGGCAATCAGCAGTAGATTCGGTAAGCTAACCACGACAGTATTGTCGCCCACAATCAACCTCTGCTGCTAAAAGCAGTCAACCTGCAGTGATGTTTGAAATAGAGACGTTGTGGATGTGTTAGCTGTCGTGGTTAGCTCGCCGGAACTACTGCCAAAGCTGCTGGCTGGCTACGCAACGTTAGCTAATTCCGCTAGCATACATACAGGCTAACTATAGCCAGTTAACTTTGTGTGTAACGTAGCTAACAAAAACCCACCCATCTCGTAGGAGTGAAGCTTAAAATTTCATTCAATACAATTATGGTACAAAAGGAGCACTAACGGCAACTAACAGCATCCCCGTCCAAGTAATAAATGAACACTAGGCAAATATGTTGTTACTGGAGCTAGTTGGGTCCATCAAAACGTGAGATATCTAATCGAAAATGTGTTTACAACGTCGGGGGATTTCACAGGTGGGACTGACTGGCAAGTTAGCCCATAGCTAGCATGATGCCTTCTATTTCTAGATCTAGCTAGATTACCAGAACTAACGACATGATCACTGTCACTAAATATAAAGAAAACATTGACTTCACTCGGTGCTATTCACTGACAGTAAAAACACCTCTTCCTCATCCCAGTCAGTCACCATAGTTCTAGTACTAGACTGATACACAGTCACCATAGTTCTAGTACTAGGCTGATACACAGTCACCATAGTTCTAGTACTAGGCTGATACACAGTCACCATAGTTCTAGTACTAGACTGATACACAGTCACCATAGTTCTAGTACTAGACTGATACACAGTCACCATAGTTCTAGTACTAGGCTGAGGCACAGTCACCATAGTTCTAGTACTAGGCTGATACACAGTCACCATAGTTCTAGTACTAGGCTGATACACAGTCA
>NC_050175.1:46112257-46134757 GCF_008315115.2 Sander lucioperca | reverse complement strand
CACACACACACACACAGACAGACACACACACACACACACACACACACACACACACACACACACACAGAGACACACACACACACAGACAGACACACACACGCAGAGACACAGATACACACACACACACACACACACACATACAGACAGAAATACGCAGAGACACACACACACACACACCCACACACACACACACACACATACATACACAGACACACACACACACACACACACACACACACACACACACACACACACAGACATACACAGAGACACACACAGAGACACACACACACACACACACAGACACACACACACACTCAGACCCCCCCCCGTGTTTAAGGACGGGCTACAGCAGCTGCTGATTGGCTGAAATCTGAAGCGATGTCATTCCTGTGTTTTGAACACGTAGTGACTTCCAGGCGTGTGGATTATAACGAGGTAATGCGCCCGAATATACCACGAGCAGGCCCTGTTCTCTTCCCAGAAAGATCAGTTATTATAATCCACTCTAATCAGATTAGGAAATAAAGTCTGTTTGTGATTTACACACCAGTCGTAGTTTGAGATCTGAGCCGAACGTGTTGAGAGGAAGCTGTTCTGGATTGGATCAGGGCAGAGGATGGACGGACGGGGAAATGAAGTACAGCTGTGATTGGAGCTCTCCAGCTGGGGGAGAAAAGTTCAAAACACAAGAACGTCAATGGTGTTTTAAGCCCTCAACGTGTCCTTCCAGGCAGCACTGCGACCGTTGACTTCAAGACACATAACCCTAGTCCTACCTAATATGTTAATGTTTTGATAGTTTTTTTAATAAATATTATTAGTATTATTATTTAAAGTTTTAATCTCCCGCTGTCCGTCCTGTCCACTGGTTCTTTTAAACTGTTTTTAATATTTGGCCTTCTTTTAAACAGTTTTTTTGTATAACCAAACCTGGCTTTTTTAAGGAGATTTTAAGTTTTACACCAGTGGTCCTCTTGTGCCCGTGCCCCTCGCAGCGCCCATCCTGGGCGTTGCGTTTTAACCCTAACCCTAACCCCCTAACGCTAACTTTGGATTTCCACTGAATGCAGAACGTCTGCAGACCGGCTGCGTGCTCCGCCGTCCGTCAATACCCACCAGGTCCGGATTTGTTGCGGCACGTCTGTGGCCATGACTGACAGCTGTAGTCACGAGGACCCACGAGATCTCACGAATTCACATAGACTAGAACCACAAAACCACCACCAGTTAGTTTCCATCCAGAGGAGTAGAGGGGAAACTACTCTGTGCTGTCTTTTCAAGGTGTAGTGTAGGGAAATGTGATCCGCCGTGAGCTCGGTGGATGTTATATTTCGTTTCTGTGCTCGACTTCCTGTCCCCACTATCTGCCGTGTGCTGAATTGCTGCGGAGCTCTCCGGCGTCCGGCAAAAATAGAAGCTCTACGTATCTGCTCCGGAGGGCTGCAGCCAGTAGAAATTGGGGGTAACCCTTACCCCTAATTTCCACTGCTTTTATGTAACCGAACCCGGCTTTTTAAGGATGTTTTTAAGGGTTTTATTCACACCAGTGGTGCCCTTGTGCCCGTGTCGCTCGCAGCGCCCATCCTGGGCGGTCCGTTTTAACCCAAACCTAACCATAACCTAAGAATTTCTAATAAGGGAAGAAGTTGCACTCTCTCGTTACTTCCGGCTTCTGAACTGGTTGCAGTTCCACCAGATTTCCATATAGGGGGCGCTCATGGACCAGTGCAGAATGAATGGGACTCTATGGAGCTATACCCCTCAAAATCAACTTTCCTCAAGATATAATTTTTTGTCTAGTAATTTGAATGTTGCATTTGAAAGGGGAGGCTAAGAAAATACACACTGCTGGGTGTTAGATTTTTTTAAAGTGGCTTTTTTTGTTCTAAAAAGCCTTTTAAAATGTCAATGATGTCATACACATATACGGCCAGAGATACTGCTTTACGGCGAGCTCTGAGTCACTTCCTTTGTTCTCTCGAGGCATCGACAACACAGCTGACAGGTTAGACTCTCCCTGTTAATACTACACAGCTGACAGGTTAGACTCTCCCTGTTAATACTACACAGCTGACAGGTTAGACTCTCCCTGTTAATACTACACAGCTGACAGGTTAGACTCTCCCTGTTAATACTACACAGCTGACAGGTTAGACTCTCCCTGTTAATACTACACAGCTGACAGGTTAGACTCTCTCTGTTAATACACGTGCTAGAAAGAGGTTTGCTAATGTTTTAAAGACCACGCTGAAATATTCACTCTGACATTCTGGTTCTGCTTCGGATGCCGTCAAGTGGGATCTCCGATTGTAATCAGTCCTTCACTGACCAATCAGCATTCATGAGCAGAATGCTAGCGTGTTATGGGCTACAACTACTCAACCTGTAAGAAATCAAAAGGACTTAAGTACTCGTTCATTCAACTTTTGACCTATAATCCATGTTGAACTTGCAAAAACTACAATCAAATCTGAGTTTCTCAACGACAATCAGGCGAAAGAGACAGATTTAGCCGTCTAGCTCCATAGACACCCATTCATTTAGCCATCTAGCGCCATAGACTCCCATTCATTTAGCCGTCTAGTTCTATAAACTACCATTCATTTAGTTGTCTAGCTCCATAGACTCCTATTCATTTAGCCGTCTAGCTCCATAGACTCCCATTAATTTAGCCGTCTAGTTCTATAGACTACCATTCATTTAGCCATCTAGCTCCATAGACTACCATTCATTTAGCCGCACAGCTCCATAGACTACCATTCATTTAGCCTCTAGCTCCATAGACTACCATTCATTTAGCCTTCTAACTTCATAGACTCCCATTCATTTAGTCGCATAGCTCCACAGACTACTATTCATTTAGCCGTCTAGCTCCATAGACTCCCATTAATTTAGCCGTCTAGTTCTATAGACTACCATTCATTTAGCCATCTAGCTCCATAGAATCCCATTCATTTAGCCGCATAGCTCCATAGACTACCATTCATTTAGCATCTAGTGCCATAGACTACCATTCATTTAGCCATTTAGTTCCATAGACTACCATTCATTTAGCCATTTAGTTCCATAGACTCCCATTCATTTAACCGTCTAGCTCCATAGACTCACATTCATTTAGCCATCTAGTTCCATAGACTACCATTCATTTAGCCACCTAGCTCCATAGACTCCCATTAATTTAGCCGTCTAGTTCTATAGACTACCATTCATTTAGCCATCTAGCTCCATAGACTACCATTCATTTAGCCGCACAGCTCCATAGACTACCATTCATTTAGCCTCTAGCTCCATAGACTACCATTCATTTAGCCTTCTAACTTCATAGACTCCCATTCATTTAGCCGCATAGCTCCATAGACTACCATTCATTTAGCATCTAGTGCCATAGACTACCATTCATTTAGCCATTTAGTTCCATAGACTCCCATTCATTTAACCGTCTAGCTCCATAGACTCACATTCATTTAGCCATCTAGTTCCATAGACTACCATTCATTTAGCCACCTAGCTCCATAGACTCCCATTCATTTAGCCTTCTAGCTCCATAGACTACCATTCATTTAGCCGCATAGCTCCATAGACTACCATTCATTTAGCCCCACAGCTCCATAGACTACCATTCATTTAGCCGTCTAGCTCCATAGACTACCATTCATTTAGCCTCTTGCTCCATAGACTCCCATTCATTTAGTTGTCTAGCTCCATAGACTCTCATTCATTTAGTTGTCTAGCTCCATAGACTCCCATTCATTTAGCCTCTAGCTCCATAGACTCCCATTCATTTAGCCTCTAGCTCCATAGACTCCCATTCATTTAGCCTCTAGCTCCATAGACTCCCATTCATTTAGCCTCTAGCTCCATAGACTCCTATTCATTTAGCCGTCTAGCTCCATAGACTCCCATTCATTTTGCACTCGCCTGCGATCACCCCCAGTGGAACTCTGGTGGAACTGCAACCAAATGCGGTACAATGGGGCTGAATAGGGAGTGAACAAGCTCTCCGTAGACGGGTTTTGCCATAACTATTGCCTAATCCTAGTGCCTTCAGGCAGCAGGAGAAGGCTTAAAACACTGATAAATAAAACTTCCTTGGATATCAGTAGCTCTGTCCCTCGAGTGAATATTTCCATATTATACATATCCACATAACATTGTTTTAAAGCGTTTAAAAAAGCTTTTAAAAATGCGTCCAAAAAAACTGCTAAAGCACCCAAAAAGCAGCAAAAGTGTGTTGTAACATATTGAAATCTCTGCCTTAACCCTAAGTGGTCATAGTTACGTACGTATGTCTCGTCCCTGAACACAGCGTCCCCGCTGCTGCGTTCAGGGACATCTGATGAGATAAAACTTAATTTATGGTTACAGCTCGAAGAACATCCTGATCCTTACAATTCATCCGGTCGATTTAGTCACTTTCTGCAAAACATTATTACAGATAAATATGTGTGAGAGGACTTTTTATATGTTCTTGAGATGCGTTCCTCAATTTGTAACTTAACACTCATACTTATTGTGACCCAAACCATTCATTCAACCATTCATTCAACCATTCATTCAACCATTCATTCAACCATTCATTCAGCCATTCATTCAACCATTCATTCAACCATTCATTCAACCATTCATTCAGCCATTCATTCAACCATTCATTCAACCATTCATTCAACCATTCATTCAACCATTCATTCAGCCATTCATTCAGCCATTCATTCAACCATTCATTCAACCATTCATTCAGCCATTCATTCAGCCATTCATTCAGCCATTCATTCAACCATTCATTCAGCCATTCATTCAGCCATTCAACCATTCATTCAACCATTCATTCAGCCATTCATTCAACCATTCATTCAGCCATTCATTCAACCATTCATTCAGCCATTCATTCAACCATTCATTCAACCATTCATTCAGCCTTCATTTATGCTCGAGAGATCAGTGAGAAACAACTCTTATTCAGCCTCACATCGAGTCACAAAGACACAGCTACCGTTGTCTCTCCTAATGCTACGTCTTCTCACAGTGATGAAGGAGACGGATCAGACGCAGACAGACAGGCAGAGAGACAGACAGACATACAGACAGACAGACAGACAGACAGACAGACAGACAGACAGACAGACGGACAGAGAGACAGGCAGACAGGCAGAGAGACAGACAGAGAGAGACAGACAGAGACAGACAGACAGACAGACAGACAGACAGACAGACAGAGAGAGACAGACAGAGAGACAGAGAGACAGACAGACAGACAGACAGACAGACAGACAGACAGAGAGACAGACAGACAGAGAGACAGAGAGAGAGAGAGAGAGACAGACAGACAGACAGACAGACGGAGAGAGACAGAGAGACAGACAGACAGACAGAGACAAAGAGACAGAGAGACATACAGAGAGACAGACAGAAAGACAGAGAGAGAGACAGAGAGAGAGACAGAGAGACAGAGAGAGAGAGAGAGACAGACAGACAGACAGATAGAGAGAGACAGAGAGACAGACAGACAGACAGACAGAGAGACAGTAACTAACTTCACACAGTAACAAGGCAGTTACTAATCACTGACATCGCTGTATTGTTCCTCTTCATGGAAACTTTTTTTTCTACTTGGCTTAAAAACACATTTCAAAGATGGTGCAATATGGGACACAGTTTGAGAACCAGTGTCCTAGAGTGTAGTACAGTGACAAAATATTTCTGTGAACCTGGAGATGCTGTATTATAGGTCTCCTAAAATCATAGCTGGTGCTCCTTCTCTCCACCTGCAGCACCGAAACAAACAAACAGCCAGCCCAGTCTTTGATTATCTGTGAAATACGGCACACCGACTTCTTGGAGCCGACTGAACATGAGAAACTTTCTACGGCTGCCAGCTGCTGCTGGCGCGGCGGATGGCAGCGAGCTGGAAGCATGTTTGGCTCGGCGAGCTGCCATCATACCGCCCTGGCAGAGCCATGCTGCATTACGTAAGACAAGATTTCGATCTAATTACTCTTGGATAAACATTTGTACAAACCGATGTTGTTCATCTGCCAGTTTTGGAGATCCCAAACCTGGCAGACGAGGAGAAACATAGTTCTTACACAACTGAAAGGAACTTAAATCAAGAGTTTGAATGATAACTCACCCTGTGTTCCCGTGTTTGTGATGGGACAACAATCTCTGGAACTGGTCCCGCTTTAAACAAGAAACAAGCTGTAATCTAAGTTAATGGAGGCTGTCACTACCCAAAGTGAGTCCAGTGCAGATTTGAGTTGCCCATGCTCAGATTTAAACAGTTTACGACCTAACGCCAAGGGATCCGGCTACAAGCAATAACAAATAACAGAAGATGGAAATCATTTCAAAAACGTAAATAACAGAAAATGGAAATTATTTCAAAATAACAGAAAAAAAAACGTTTTAGCTATAATTGTTTGATTGCTAACGTTAGCTAAAATAACCCTGCAAAAACGCCATTCAAGTGAGTTTTAGCTATCTATGCTTGTTTGTTTACTAACGTCGGCTACTTCAGCCTCTAATCTAGAACTGACATCAGGGATCATGCTGTGAAAATGTGATGCCTTATGCTAAATAATAAATTACTGCTATGTAATGTACCTATCTCATGACTATTCTGTGGCGAAAAGCAAAAAAACAGATCTGCATAAAATATGGTCTAGCCTACCTGTGTAGGGCTGGTGAGGAGGAGCCCTTGTCTGTTTAAGTAGGAACCAGACTGCAAGGAGGCTATAGGGACTTGGTAGAAATTTGGAATGAGATGGAGCTGAGCTCCTGCAGGGCGTGCATGATTTGAATGTCAGCGCCCCCCTGATATCCAGTGCTCGTGCTTAGATATGCAGTATGTCAAATGAGAAAACTGGGTCCTGGAGTAAGGTCAAATCTCAAGAAATCAACTACATTGCTTTAACTGTTTCTTTTTAATATCTCAATTTTATTTTCAAGTCTTATGGTACAAATGTAAAATGGCATTACTGAAAACCAGCAAACATGTACGTTAGAAAATTAACAAAAGGCTAAGACATCAGGATAAATGGCTTTTGTAAAAGATGTTCAGAAAGAGGCTTTGGTGAAAGGCTTTTTATTTGCTCTCCAATGCATAAGAAATAACACTGTAATTAGTTATGTGTTGCATGGCAGCCTTGTACTATGGGAAGCTTCACTACTGCAGAATACGTTAAAGGGGTGATTGAATGATTATTTAGGGTATCTCACCCTGTTCCTTAAGGTCTCCTAATAGGGTATGTAACATTGGTTGGGCTGAAAATTGCCCGAATGCTATTTTATTAGGCCCTTAACTACCCTGTGAATATGACTCTATTTGGAACAAGAGCTTTTCTTCCAAATATGGTCTGCTCATGAATATTTAGATGAGCTGCGTGCTGATTGGTTGAGGAACCCCATAGAAACACATTGGAGACGAGACAGCAGGTCTCATATTTCAGACACTGCAAAGTTATATGTTGTTTGTCTGCTATTTCGTCATTAAATTCACTTCTGATACATTTTTAAGCGAGAAATCAACTATATAAAGCTCAAATATGGGCTGTTTTACGAAAATTGATGGCTAATTGCAAAGAAAGCGGCAACCTCCATACCCAGTGAAAGTCACAGTTTCTCGGTTACTGGACTACCGGGGCTCGGGGCTCCGCAGAGCTGGCTGGCTGCCGGCATAACTAGAGTATATTTAGTTTGAATTTCGTCACGCCACTTATATAACATATACCCCAAGGTCTTATAAAGCTAACAATGGTGTCCGATTTCAATTTAATGCATTTTTGTGAACATTAGGGATTTCGTTAGCTGCTACTGTCCCTTCAATCCTATGGGTAAAGATCGCGGCTAGCTGCAGGCCCTGGAGCTCCATCAGGACCTCGGCATTTTGTAGTCCAGTAACCCAGAAACGGTGACTTTGTGCGGGTATGGACATACTGTATTTACATTCATGGTAAATGTGTTTGAGCCCTTTACAATTCACCAGATAAAACTGGTATATTATTTACATGTACCATGCTGGTACATTCTCAAAATACAAAGTCAGAAAAAACAATATAAATATAATAAATATAATAAATATAAATATCAAAAGTCAGGCAAAGGGTCAAAACACGTGCAGAGTAGTGTACTAAGTCGGACTATGACAAACAGGTTAAGACATAGTCCCACTGGCCATGATGATTTCAGCCTGTAGTCGACTCACTCCTTCTACCTGTAGCATTTTGATGATTATCTGAAAAACAGTTCATTCAATCACCTTGCGGTCATCCAAAAGAGTGCATTTTTATGTTTTTTGTTTTCCGAAAGGATGAAATATTGACTCGATGATAAACTCAATAACTTACTCACAATTCTGAATAAAGCTGGATTGATCATCTTACCTCTGGGAGCATGACATCGAACACAAAATCAAGCAGTTGTATCTCCCCCTCTTGATTTTTGCCCCAATGCCAGTGGCCTCCTCAATAACCCTGAGTAGCTCAAAGCTCTACTGAAAATAAAGTACAAATCAATAAATTAATCTTAAACATGTTGTCTATGTGTTCATAAAGCGGAGAAAGAAAGATTTCAGAGGGCCTCCACTCCCATGACCCCATATCCATGTTTACTCCACAAGACTCCAAAATCTGCAGGAAAACATACTAAACCTTATTTAACACACAACATTTGGACAAGCTGGGAGAATGTAGCATTGTCAGATGGTTGTCACATTACACAACATGCTTCAAGTAGAAATGCTGCTGTGCATTGCCCATTGTTTGCCCATTGTTTGAGAAGTGCAGTCTACTAAATTGACTACTAAATTGTGTATTACCTTGTGCTGTCATACACATCTGTGCATCCACAGTTGAATAGGTCACCAAAATTCCCAGCACAGTCTCTGTGCAGCCAGCCCTTGCACATTTGGCACGGTACCCATGGCAGAGACTCAGCATCTGGGTACAAGAGTCTAACCACATAAAAGACATGTTCATAAGTCAATTTGCAGCGTTATTTACAATGGAAAAAGGAAGTATTATACGTGTTTACATTTATCTCAGGTAATATACTTCCAATGAAGCTATTCACATTACATTTTTACTAGATGTATTAGCCCATGAAATCCACATATTCAAAGAAGTGCTAACAATGTGTTCATAAATTAAGTTATTTGTAAAAAAGTGTAATGATACAGGAACAAGGTGGAATCTGTAACACATGTTTTCATAGCACTTAAATCATTAAAACCTGTTATGTATATAAGGTCCTCCTTGATAACTAACCTCAGTGTCCTGCTCTAGCTTTCTCTTTAGCCTGAAAACTGGAGGATGCCTTCCCTCAAGGAGCTCCCGACATTCATTTGTCCAGTGGGCAATGACTTTACCATAACTAAAATTAAATTATATGATTGTTGAACTACACGCAGGGCAACTGTCATAATGAAGCTGCACTTGGGCCATGCTAAGGTCAGAATGAATACCCAAATGAGCAAACCAACACACAAATGAATCACAAAAATTCATTCATCAACGGTCATATGACCCATATGATACCTGTACTTGTTCAAGTTGTTGTTCTGAAATAGTAACAGACTTTGCATAGATACCTTTGAAACCTTGACTATAACATTATATGCATACCCTTCTATTCCAAATCTCTCCAGTTGCACCCACCACCTCCTTATGTGTGGTATGTCACTCTAAAAATACAATCAGAAACACAAAATTACTACCCTGCTGTTTAACATATTTCTTTTCTATTTCTTAAAAAAAGGATAGATAATTAGGATACCTCTGAGAAAGAGAATGGGGTTGAGGTGCACAAGCAAAGGGCATGCTGTGAAAAACCAAAAAACAGAAATATAGTTGCAATCACTGATGAATAGGGTCTGTTTGCGTTTTAGTGGCTTTAGCAGCAAAACGTCACTCTTGCTTAAAACTAACATCATGAGGAGCTACTGTAACATGTTATTGAGAAATATGTCTTACCATCAACATGAAAATCCCACAGGAATTTCCAGATGTCTGTGTAGGGAAGTTCTGTTAAAAAGCAAAAGCCAAAAACAATTATATTTAGAGAAACATCATTGTATTGTTTTTTCCAAAAGTTCTGAATGGAATGAAGCCCATGGAAAGTACATGATGTGAACACCTCAAAGTCTGCTCCAGTCTTCTCTGTCCATTGTCCCTCCTCAATGCAGCATGCTATCTCTCTGATACACACAATAAGAATACTGATCAGATAATGAACTAGAGAACTTGTTTTGTAGCCTGAGAACAAGGCTACCTATATCGTAGAACACATAGCCATGGAACAGGGCTACTATGTCAGCAGAATATGAACCACATTTCTTATGAACAAACTTTAAGTTGTGGTTGCTCATATCTATCATGCCATATTTCGCAGTCAAATTTGTGTTTTGGGGAATAACAATGGTAATATGCACATCCTCAAAGCGCAACTTCTCAGAAATGAACATTTTTACTGAGGTCATTAATGGGTTAAGTAAGTGGTATTAGAACAACACCACTTTTGAACATGTTTGGCCATAGAACAAGGCCAGTAATTCTTGTTTGATTAATGCAGAAAATGCATTATTTGTTACATTTCATTGCAATTAAAATCCCCAAATTTGAAGTTGGTAATTTAAAGTTATACTCAACACAACGAAGGTAGTGGTCTGCTGCACCATCCTGCCTACTCCAAGCAGGAAATAGGACGAGATCTTTGTGTCTCAGGTTGTTCTGTGTTTATTAGCAAAAAAACATGTTACAATGTTACAATACACTCAACATTTTGTCATCTGATGCTTTTGGCAAAGCGTTGACAACCTACCGCCAGTTTCAGCATTGGGTTCACATTTTTGTTTTTCCATGTAGGGATCACGTAAAGATCCACAATGTGGACGTTTTTCCTCTGATGATATGTAGTAATATGTATAATATCTATGTATGCATTGATTGACATACATGTCTTTGCGCGGTCTCTCCAATCATCCTGAAACAGGCATTTCCAATCTAGTATAAAAAATAAATATAATTTCAATTAAAACACAAATAGGTTATAGTGTCATCAAGTGTTTACACAGTATAACCACATATTTCTTCTGAGAAGCCAAAACACTTATAACACACACACACACACACACACACACACACACACACACACACAGTACAAACACACACAAATTAAGTTACTACAATGACACACTCACGTTAGATTCCAGACACCGACTCCAACCTAGGGTCCAGAAATCCTCTCTTGTGAGGCAGGTGGTACCATCTTTGACAAGGACTTCTGTAGCTGGACGATTTGTATCCAGGACATAAGTAAGCTGAAATAATTGCAACAATTTCAATGATATGGAGACATGCAGAAATAACCTTTGGATCAACTACATTTCTATCCTGTAATCTGAAAAATGCAACACCAAACAATCTGACACTAAACTGACAGACAACATAGTATCTGACTTACAAGCTCATCCTGAAGAGGCTCAAGGGCTTTTTGCCACTTTGGTCCAGGAAAGGCATAGCAGGGATCCACCCCCACCTCAAGGGCAGGATTTGTGTCTGCTTCTGTAGACATTAATTTGCCATTGTTGTTGTATTGGTATTGGCCTCAAAAATCCTTTATCAGGCAGGCTCTATTAGATCCATTTTCTCTGTTAAACAACAACACTGATTAATACTGTAACACTTGCCTGTTTTCCTGTGATATGGCCTCAGGCGATTTATATTTACTTTATGGGTGCCATTACTGGTGTTGATAGTGGCCACCCCCTTTTCATTCATTGTCTGGATTGTGAAAGGCCCCTGGTGGAGAGGCTTCAGGCCTTGACCAATGATTTTCTGTTTGGCAGACAAGAGAACTTCGTTTCCTTCTGCAAGAATGGCAGTTCTGCAGCCTTTCCTTTTTCTGGCCGCATATGTCTTTTTCTGGCGCTCCTGAGCCTTTTCGATGTTAGCGAGAACCTACCAAATCAAAAAAATGCATCTACTATGGCGTCTTCATTCAATGAACTGTGCATCCCAACCTTTTCATTTAGCTCGATCACTTCATTAATTTTTGATCCAGATCTTCCTCTGGGTCATCGATCTCAAACTCGTCGCCCATGGGGCATGCATTGATGACCCCTGGATGACCAGGTTTTCGATAAAAAAAAATTTCAAAGGGTGTATACTTTGTTGAGTCCTGCAGCATGAAAAAGTTTAAGCGAAAGCGAACAAGTTTAATTTTCAGTTCAAATTTGCTTGTTTTTCTTTGGACCAACAGCTTTTTTTTTTTTTTTGTTAACCACAGAAAGATTTTCAATTTTGTGATGTGGAGGTGTGTAAGTTGCTATGAATGGTCATGTGTGCCTATGCAGCTGTGGGTCCTGTCACTTTGTGTCCTGTTTTTATAGTCTTTATGCCAAGTTTAGTTTTGATATGTGAAAGCATTGCTGAGATATGAAGACACTTCCTGTAATTATAGTACTCCCCCTTCACTCCCAGTGGTCAAACCTAACCAATTTAAATAGGGAATGGGCACCTGAGTCTATGCATCAACTGTGGAAACACAATGGGTGCCTACACAGTTTGGATGCTTGGCCTCCAACCTAACAAAAATCTAATTTAAGTTAAATGTAACATTTGATGGTTGAAAACACACACACAAACCTGCTTGGCAGTATTAATGCCATATATGACTGCCTGTAAGTGCAGATCCCAATCAGTCTGATGCTGATTAACGTAGCGTCTCAGTGCGCTCTTCACGTTTTGATTCGTACGTTCGTCCTGTATAACATTGGGACATATTATACACATGCGCTATGCAATGTCTATTGACATAATATCAATAAAATGTAGCCATGCTGAATGTTCAAAATGGAGAATAACTCTTTGTTGACCTAAGTAAATACATGCAAAATCATTAAAAAAGTATTGTAGTACAAACTAAATATATTAAAACATCCTCAACTTCTCCTGCTGTAAGACCCTCACACACACCATATATATATATATATATATATATATATATATATATATAATTGGTTAACCTCCTCTTCTGTGGTCTTATATGTTATAATTGTAAAAGTGTATTAATATTAGTATTATGTGGGTCACTTCATTGTTGATAAAGATCCCGAAACTCCTCTGGTAGCCCCTTAAATAAATAACGAACAGTCCCTAACAAAGACCTCACGTACCTCATTGACAAACTCCTTCCCTCTGTCAGTGATAATTTTTTTCGCTGGACCAAATGAATAAAATGTCGCAGTGATAGCTTTTGCAACCTCATATCCACATTTAGAGGGGAGAGCATCTGCAACCACAAACTTGCTGTACAAATCAGTCATTGTCATTATGTACGTCATCTTCTGCTGTGTTTCTTGCAGCGGGCCCATCAGGTCTAACCCTACTACTGTCCAATTCTCCTTCACCTGTGAAAATGTCAGTAATCAGGTCCTTTTATCCCAGCATAACACCACTGGGACATTTTGTCACTTATCACTTTGGTATCATACACAATACTGTTTTGCATTTGACTGTGTTGGCAACTTTAAAGACAAAGTAAATGGTAAAAACATGATATGCTACATCATCTGTTACGATGTTATCAAATCTTACCTTTATTGGGTGGAGGATGGGTGCCACTGTTTTTATGGGGTCATTGACCTGACAGACATGACAGCACCTGACCTATATCAGAAGCCAATTTACAAAAACATGTAACAGAGGGCAGCTAGTGTGGTTTGTACATTTTTTAAGATAGTGAGATTGGTACAGATGTTTTTAGCTTTTTACTCATTCTTACCCAGTTCTCCACATCTTGTATTAGACTTTGCCAATAGTAGCTTGCAATCACACGGTTCCGGGTGCCCCTGACCTCATTATGGTTGCTCTGGTCGTGGCACGCTCTGACATCACCACCATGGGAACGTACTGCTGAGCTGGGTCAGTGTAAAACAGCCTACCATGGAATGGAAATGGAAATTGATTTATTTGAAACAGGGACAATGCACAAATAAACATTAAACTTGTTAAACAAGAGAAAATGTCTTGGGCCAGGTTATAGCAACAATTGCTAATTTTCACCTGTAGTCCCTGGGCAGGTATGACAAATTTAAAAAACAATTAACAATTTTTAATAAAAATTTCACAGGACTATAAATGACATGGTGTCCATAATAATTAACAACAGGCAGTTTAGCAAAAACAGGGGCGCCATGAGCCCACTCACTCTCTCTCTCCCCCCTCCCAGCACACACACTCAAACAGTTCAGCAGCAGCTTAGGCACATTAGAGTACATGCAACTCTAGACACTCATTCATACAAGGATACACACACACAGACACACACACACACACACACACTCAAACTCACACACACACACACTCACATAAATTCAGTATCTTATAGGTGTGTGCAAACTTGTTTACTCAACAACCAACTCTTTTTTAGGCATGAGAAAGTGTGAGAATTTGTACATAAAATATGTTCCGTGGGAAGGGCATTCCACTGCCTCATGGCCACACATGAGAAGGAGGAACTCCCAAATTGTGTTTTACGATGTGGGATGCTACACTCCCCCCTTGTAACGCTTCGAGTAGTTATTTCGGAGCAGAGTGTTACAAACTTTTTCAGAGGGGGAGCAGTAGCACTGTATATGATTTTATGTAACAAAGACACATTTGAGTGTTTTATTAAATTATCAAAACTAAGTAGATCATATTTGACGAGTATATGACAATGATGATAATGATTTTTTGTCATGAATCTTGAGGCAGTTTTTATACAAAGATTCTAAGGGTTTTATGACTGTTTTACATGCCTGAGACCAGGATGTAATGCAGTATAAAAGGTGGGGGATGACCAGGATGTAATGCAGTATAAAAGGTGGGGGATGACCAGGATGTAATGCAGTATAAAAGGTGGGGGATGACCAGGATGTAATGCAGTATAAAAGGTGGGGGATGACCAGGATGTAATGCAGTATAAAAGGTGGGGGATGACCAGGATGTAATGCAGTATAAAAGGTGGGGGATGACCAGGATGTAATGCAGTATAAAAGGTGGGGATGACCAGGATGTAATACAGTATAAAAGGTGAGGGATGACCAGGATGTAATGCAGTATAAAAGATGGGGATGACCAGGATGTAATGCAGTATAAAAGGTGGGGGATGACCAGGATGTAATGCAGTATAAAAGGTGGGGGATGACCAGGATGTAATGCAGTATAAAAGATGGGGATGACCAGGATGTAATGCAGTATAAAAGGTGGGGGATGACCAGGATGTAATGCAGTATAAAAGATGGGGATGACCAGGATGTAATGCAGTATAAAAGGTGAGGGATGACCAGGATGTAATACAGTATAAAAGGTGAGGGATGACCAGGATGTAATGCAGTATAAAAGATGGGGATGACCAGGATGTAATGCAGTATAAAAGGTGGGGGATGACCAGGATGTAATGCAGTATAAAAGGTGGGGGATGACCAGGATGTAATGCAGTATAAAAGATGGGGATGACCAGGATGTAATGCAGTATAAAAGGTGGGTGATGACCAGGATGTAATGCAGTATAAAAGATGGGGATGACCAGGATGTAATGCAGTATAAAAGATGGGGATGACCAGGATGTAATGCAGTATAAAAGGTGGGGATGACCAGGATGTAATGCAGTATAAAAGGTGGGGATGACCAGGATGTAATGCAGTTTAAAAGGTGGGGGATGATCATTGCATTTAAGTATGTACTAGATGCTTCCGTGGTGAGTTTCTTATGTATCTAAAATTTACTAAATTAAATTTCAATTTGTTGCACAAATTTTTAACATGACCTTTAAAGCTAAGTGTTGAATCTAGAGTTACCCGCAGATATTTAAATTTCTCTACGTGTTTTATATATTGGCCATTTACTAAAATTTCAGGTTAAGTTTTAAGTTTAGATCGGTTTGTGAAGAACGTGGTTACAGTTTTTTCAACATTTAATGTGAGACATGAGTTATGTAACCAGTCACTAACCTTGCTCATAACACTTGATAATTTCTTGGCTACGTCTGTTGCACTTCTCCCATGGGTATATAAAACGGTGTCATAGGCATACATAACAATATTAATGCCCTTGCAGACCGAAAGCAGGTCATTAATATATAAACAAAAGAGCAGTGGCCCTAAAATTGACCCCTGTGGAACTCCCAGAGTAGATGTAAGAGATGTAGACAATGTGCCATTTACTTGCACACATTGTTTTCGATTTATCAAGTAGGATTTTATCCAATTTTGGACATCTGTGGAGATATCATATTTGGCCAGTTTGTGTATCAGTACCTCATGATTAACTGTATCAAAGGCTTTGCGTAAATCTAAGAAGACTGCTCCCGCCACTCCTCCTTGATCTAAGCTAGTTTTAATTTCGTAAAACTTCTGTTATGACAGGATCATTGGGTGGGGGTACACAGGCACACAAATGTCAACTCTACATCCACATCATCATCTGTTATTATTAGTATATTCATGTACTTTTTAAAGTCTTTACACAGTCATGGAGTTGACCAGTCTTCACTTCACTGCTGTTAACAAATCAATATCAATCATGCATCACAAAATTAACACACAAAATTATCCTTTAGGATGAAAGTACAGGCAGACCGGTTGATCTTCCATTTCATTGGTTTTTCCCAACTAGACAGCATTTGCCCGGTCTCCAAGTACAACTTCAAGTTGAAAAAGAATTCAAATTCTGCCATAGTCTGTGGTGATAAACAAGTTACATTCACATGTCAGCCTGTAACAAATAATTAAACTCCACAACTGTCTTGTATTTACTGATGAATTTTGTCTTGAATCTAACATTACTATCAGTGCTCGTATCAGTCATCCTCCAACAACTGCTCCAAGCGAGGATCACAAACAAACATAGTTACAGTAGTCTTCTCAAAAGATTAACCTGACAAAACGTTATATCTGTATAACTTACTTCACAAGTCGTCGAAGCTCCAACAAGCTGTCTATGTAAGATTTCACCCTCTTGAGTTTGGCAGTGTCCTCAAATCACAAGTCATCCTCCAACACCTGCTCCAAGTGAGGATCATAAACAAACATAGTAGTAGTTTTCTCACAAAGAATAACCTGACAAAACGTTATATCTGTATAACTTACTTCACAAGTTGTCGAAGCTCCAACCGTCGAAGCTCCAACAAGCCGTATATGGCGCAAAGCGTCTAGATACGCAATGACGCAATTGCGTAAGGACGTAATGTCGCAATTGTTGCAAAGTGACGATTGTCGCAAAGTGGCGCATGCGCAAATCACATCTGCACTCGACTCACTTTGGGTAGTGACAGAGGCATTGTACAGCTTGTATTTACAGACTCAGATAATTGTGTCTGTGTGTGTGTGTGTCTGTGTGTGTGTCTCTGTGTGTGTTTTTCTGTGTGTCTGTGTGTCTCTGTGTGTGTGTGTGTGTGTGTGTGTGTGTGTGTGTGTGTCTGTGTGTGTGTGTGTCTCTCTGTGTGTCTGTGTGTCTGTGTGTGTTTTTCTGTGTGTTTTTCTGTGTGTGTGTGTGTGTGTATATATGTTAGTTAGTTTGAGTGATTAATAGTCTGTGTGTATATGTTAGTTAGTTTGAGTGATTAATAGTCAGTGTGTATATGTTAGTTAGTGTATATGTTAGTTAGTTTGAGTGATTAATAGTCTGTGTGTATATGTTAGTTAGTTTGAGTGATTAATAGTCTGTGTGTATATGTTAGTTAGTGTATATGTTAGTTAGTTTGAGTAATTAATAGTCTGTGTGTATATGTTAGTTAGTGTATATGTTAGTTAGTTTGAGTAATTAATAGTCTGTGTGTATATGTTAGTTAGTGTATATGTTAGTTAGTTAGAGTAATTAATAGTCTGTGTGTATATGTTAGTTAGTTTGAGTGAGTAATAGTCTGTATATATGTTAGTTAGTGTATATGTTAGTTAGTTTAAGTGATTAATAGTCTGTGTATATGTTAGTTAGTTTGAGTGAGTAATAGTCTGTGTATATGTTAGTTTGAGTGATTAATAGTCTGTGTGTATATGTTAGTATAAGTTATTTCAGAATGTTTTCCAGGACAGAAATCCAAATGAAAAGTTGAATGGCATCCGTGTAAATGAACCTGAGACAGGAAGTGTGCGTTCCTCCTTGGAGGCTGACGAAAGTCCAACAGGTCAGATTTAAAAGGTGTGATCTGGTCCCTGAACACAGCGTCTCTACTGCTGCGTTCAGGGACATCAGATAACACAGATAAAACCTAATTCATGGTTACAGCTCACAGAACGCTCTGATCCTAAACTGGAATGAAAACCTAGAAATCCATCTGGTCCATTCTGTGTGTGTGTGTGTGTGTGTGTATGTGTGTGTATGTGTGTGTCAGTGTGTGTGTGTATGTGTGTGTATGTGTGTGTGCGTGTGTATATGTGTGTGTGTGTGTGTGTGTGTCAGTGTGTGTGTGTATGTGTGTGTATGTGTGTCAGTGTGTGTGTGTATGTGTGTGTGTATGTGTGTGTGCGTGTGTATATGTGTGTGTGTGTGTCAGTGTGTGTGTGTATGTGTGTGTATGTGTGTGTGTGTGTGTGTTTGTGTCTGTGTGTGTGTCTTTGTGTGAGTGTGTGTGTGTGTGTGCGTGTATGTGTGTGTGTGTGTGTGTGTGTGTGTGTCAGTGTGTGTGTATGTGTCTGTGTGTGTGTGTGTGTGTGTATATGTGTGTGTGTGTGTGTGTGTGTGTCAGTGTGTGTGTGTATGTGTCTGTGTGTGTCTGTGTGTGTGTGTGTGTGTTTGTGTCTCTGTGTGTGTGTGTGTGTGTGTGTATATGTGTGTGTGTGTGTGTGTGTGTCAGTGTGTGTGTGTATGTGTCTGTGTGTGTGTGTTTGTGTTTCTGTGTGTGTGTCTATGTGTGTGTGTCTGTGTGTGTGTGTGTCTGTGTGTGTGTGTATATGTGTGTTTGTGTGACAGTGTGTTTGTGTGTGTGTTTGTCTGTCTGTGTGTGTATGTGTGTGTGTGTGTGTGTGTGTGTGTGTATATATATATATGTGTGTGTGTGTGTGTTTCTGAACAATGAGTTCAGAAACCCCGTCATCTCTCATCTCTTCCTGAGAAAGCCTCGGCAGCATCACGGTTACTGGAAAACTGGAGGAAACATCCCAACACATGTTACTCTCTCTCGCCTTCATAAACCGTTTATCAATTTTATACACAAAGTGGAGCCAGGCTGACTGCATGTTTCTGAGCTTTTTGAAAAAAAAAGCATCTAAAAAAACACTGCAAATGAAGTATCTTAAAAAGCGCCTGACTCGCTCTAACATTTTATAAACCGTGCAATAATACCAATAATATTACTAATTAAAGCTGCAATCAGCGATGGACGGGCCCTCGCGCCTCGTCGGGGTTACTGGCGGTCGCCGCTCCTTGCGACTGTGCATTTGCGCGGCACTCAGACACCGCAAATCGTCCCCAATGAAAAGGGAACTCCGGAGTTCGGGAACGTCGGAGTTCAACGATACCTCACACAATAGTCTACATCATACAGTTCATTAACTGTGAAAAGGGCCGTGGCTTAAGCATAGGAGGCGGGCCAAACCATCATCAATGAAGAAGCAACTCTCTGCTGAGTTCAATGACACCTCACACAAGACTCTACCTTAAACGGTTCAAATGTTATGAAAGGGGCGTGGCCTGAGTAAGTGGGCGTGGTTCATGTATAGGGGGCGGCTCAGTATCACATGTCGAACACACAATATAAGTTTCATGTAAATCGGATGATGTTTGTCATATAAGGCTGATTTCCTGTTGCCGGGGGGGGCGCTATGACCAACAGTAAATTTTGCCCTGTAGGTGTCCTCAGGCGTGGACCCTTGTCAATCGTGACAAATTTCGGGCAGATACGACAGCATACACTCAAGTTACAACAACTTCTTTGTTCATTGCTAAACACTCAAAATGGCCGCCACGCCACGCCCACACCGTCAGACGAAAAGTTTTTCTTTTAATAACTTTTCATCTTTAAGGTGTTGGGATGATAGAGACCAAGTTTGAAGTCCGCTGGATGAAATCTCTAGGAGGAGTTCGTTAAAGTATAGCACCTTGACTTTTAGGCCTACTTCCTGTTGCCACTAGGGGGCACTATGACTTTAAGTAAATATCGGCCATTATTTGTCCTCAGGGTTGGACTCTTATGAATCCTGAAAAGTTTCGAGCCAATCGGACAATGTACACTCGAGTTACACCCACTTCCTGTTTTGATGGCGAAACGCACAAAATGGCCGCCCCGCCACGGCCATGCCCTATGACGAAAAGTTTTTCTTTTAACAACTTTTCATCTTTAATGTCTTAAGATGGTACAGACCAAATTTGAAGTTGATCAGATGAAATCTCTAGGAGGAGTTCGTTAAAGTACGACATGTGGAAATGGCCAAAATCGCACTAATTTCGAACTTTGAAATCAAAATGGTGGACTTCCTGTTGGGTTTAGGGTATGGCTCCAATGACGTTTTTTGTACAGTTACATATGTGTACCAAGTTTCGTGAGTCTACGTTAAACGCACTGCAGGGGCTCAATTTTTTTTAACTTTTTAGGGGGCACTAGCGAGCCATTTTTGTGCGCCTATTCCCGAAACCCTTAAAATACGTACATTTTGACCAAACTTGATGCGACCAAAAATTTTGGTACGTTTTTGAATATGTTAAACTCCTCAAAAAGCCAATTCATTTGCAGAAAATAATTCCTTCAGTTCCACTAGGGCCTTCGCTGCTGTCGGCACTCGGGCCCTAATAATTCTCAAAGTCGTTTAAACAATCTGACTGCAAGACAGTAAATACTCTACCTGTTCCTATTTATTAATGCTGCAGCAGGGTTAGTTTCCCCGCTGTGAGATTAATAAAGGATTTTAAATCTTGAATCTTGACTTTATAAAACGTTGTTGTTACAGTGAAGACAGGCCAACTGCGCGCTGTGGAGATACGAGCTTTTGGCTTTCTGTTTATCTGACATTTGATGTGTATAAAAAAAATCAACCAAGTGCAGAAAGCTTTTTTTAAAAAGCTTCAAAAGTGTGTGTGTGTGTGTGTGTGTGTGTGTGTGTCTGTGTGTGTGTGTGTGTGTGTGTGTGTGTGTGTCTGTGTCTGTGTAGAGAGACAACAGTAGAGAGTAGTATGTAGAGAGACAGCAGCAGAGAGTAGTATGTAGACAGACAGCAGTAGAGCGTAGTATGAAGAGAGACAACAGTAGAGAATAGTATGTAGAGTAGTATGGAGAGAGACAGAAGTACAGAGTAGTATGTAGAGAGTATTATGTAGAGAGACAACAGTAGAGAGTAGTATGTAGAGAGACAGCAGTAGAGAGTAGTATGTAGAGAGACAACAGTAGAGAATAGTATGGAGAGAGACAGCAGTAGAGACAACAGTAGAGAGACAACAGTAGAGTTGTTTGTAGAGAGACAACAGTAGAGATTAGTATGTAGAGTAGTATGGAGAGAGACAGCAGTAGAGAGTAGTATGTAGAGGGACAACAGTAGAGAGTAGTATGTAGAGAGACAACAGTAGAGAGTAGTATGTAGAGAGACAACAGTAGAGAGTAGTATGTAGAGAAACAACAGTAGAGAGTAGTATGACGAGAGACAGCAGTAGAGACAGCAGTAGAGAGTAGTATGTAGAGAGACAGCAGTAGAGAGTAGTATGTAGAGAGACAACAGTAGAGAGTAGTATGTAGAGAGACAGCAGTAGAGAGTAGTATGTAGAGAGACAACAGTAGAGAGTAGTATGTAGAGAGACAGCAGTAGAGAGTAGTATGTAGAGAAACAACAGTAGAGAGTAGTATGACGAGAGACAGCAGTAGAGACAGCAGTAGAGAGTAGTATGTAGAGAGACAACAGTAGAGAGTAGTATGTAGAGACAACACTAGAGAGTAGTATATAGAAAGACAGCAGTAGAGAGTTGTGTGACGAGAGACAGCAGTAGAGACAGCAGTAGAGAGTAGTATGTAGAGAGACAACAGTAGAGAGTAGTATGTAGAGAGACAGCAGTAGAGAGTAGTATGTAGAGAAACAACAGTAGAGAGTAGTATGACGAGAGACAGCAGTAGAGACAGCAGTAGAGAGTAGTATGTAGAGAGACAACAGTAGAGAGTAGTATGTAGAGACAACACTAGAGAGTAGTATATAGAAAGACAGCAGTAGAGAGTTGTGTGACGAGAGACAGCAGTAGAGACAGCAGTAGAGAGTAGTATGTAGAGACACAAAAGTGGAGAGTAGTATGTAGAGAGACAGCAGTAGAGAGTAGTATGTAGAGAGACAACAGTAGAGAGTAGTATGACGAGAGACAGCAGTAGAGACAGCAGTAGAGAGTAGTATGTAGAGAGACAACAGTAGAGAGTAGTATGTAGAGAGACAGCAGCAGAGAGTAGTATGTAGAGAGACAGCAGTAGAGAGTAGTATGTAGAGAGACAGCAGTAGAGAGTAGTATGACGAGAGACAGCAGTAGAGAGAGCAGTAGAGAGTAGTATGTAGAGAGA
>NC_050175.1:46097257-46107257 GCF_008315115.2 Sander lucioperca | reverse complement strand
AAAATGTGCAACTGGTTTGTAATGCAGTTTTTGAGGGTCTTTCTTCACTTATATCTTAGTTTCTTTATTTGGTTTTCCTTTGAGCTGAGTAGATTTAATCGATAAGATGAGAAGATATGAAAGCTTTTATCTTCAGCCTAAACTTTTTCAGTCATTTTAAGAGACAGGTTTTTAACAAAAGAAAGCAATTCAAGACACAAAAACACAGACATACAAGACATTCGCTGCAAGATTCATCCATATAACTCCAGTAGCATTAAGAGCAGTTATGGACTTTGGATGAAACTGTTTCTGAGTCTGTTTGTTCGGTCCCGGGAGAGATGGATCTTTCAGTACAGTTTGCTCTGTTTTTTTTTGAGACTCAGGTGCAGAAATCAGCTGTTGGCACCTTTATTACAGGATGTTCTGTATGCCTGCTAACACGCTGCTTATTTAGTTGTTCACTCTGAGAAACGCTGAAGTTTCGTGTGTCTGTCTTCTGGAACATGAAGTCCTTCAGCTGAACTGAGAGCTGGAAAAAAAACAAATAAAATGAAACCCTGCACATAATGTGGCTTCCTCCTGAAAACTACGGTTTATTTCATCTGTCTATTCTATCTATAACAATCTGCTGATTTTACATTCAAACAGAGTCATTAAAGCTTTGTGTTGTTCTGTTTAAACAGAGATCCAAAGTTTCCAAAAATCTCTAAACTGTTCAGGAGTTTGAATGTTAAGAACCGTGCACGACAGACGCAACAGAAACACGTCCGCAGCCGTAGAGGATAAGGTTTGTGACTGTTTGACTTTAATGACAGTCGCTGGGCTTCAAGAGGTTAAACGCTCCGCATGTGTGTGTGTGTGTGTGTGTGTGTGTGTGTGTGTCATGGAGAAACAATAGCCTCCTGCGAGGGGGGGAGGAAGTGTTCCCCTTCACAATAAAAGTCACAGAATGTTCTTGTCCCACTTTCTGTTATCGGAAAGGAGTCTGATAACATCTGTGTGTGTGTGTGTGTGTGTGTGTGTGTGTACGTGTGCGTGTGTGTGTGTGTGTGTGTGTGTGTATAGTGTGTGTGTGTGTGTGTGTATGTGTGCGTGTGTGTGTGTGTGTGTATGTGTGTGTCTGTGTGTGTGTGTGTGTGTGTGTGTACGTGTGCGTGTGCATGTGTGTGTGTATGTGTGTGTCTGTGTGTGTGTGTGTGTGTGTGTGTACGTGTGCGTGTGTGTGTGTGTGTGTATGTGGGTGTGTATGTGTATGTGTGTGTGTGTGTGTGTGTGTGTGTGTGTGTGTTTAATGACATCACTCTGCCTTTGTGTAACGGTACTATAATCTGCACAGAAAGAGACTCGTACGGAAACTTTCCCCAAACTCGTCCTCGTGTTATCTGAAGAAAGAGACTGTTCTTCAAAAAAGAAATAGTCCCGTAACGTGTTAATGTACAAAAAGTGACAAATATGTCCAAAAATACTACAAAAAAAGTCAGAAAATGCCAATGCATTTTTGTGTTTTACATGTTTCTTTTGTGTCAATTGTGTATTTGTGTTGTAGTGTTTGTATTTGTGTTGTAATGTGTGTATTTGTGTTGTAGTGTTGGTATTTTTGTTGTAATGTGTGTATTTGTGTTGTAGTGTTGGTATTTTTGTTGTAATGTGTGTATTTGTGTTGTATTTGTATTGTAATGTTCGTATTTGTGTTGTATTTGTGTTGTAATGTGTGTATTTGTGTTGTAATGTTTGTATTTGTATTGTAATGTTTGTATTTGTGTTGTATTTGTGTTGTAGTGTGTGTATTTGTATTGTAATGTTTGTATTTGTGTTGTATTTCTATTGTAATGTTTGTATTTGTGTTGTATTTGTGTTGTAGTGTGTGTATTTGTGTTGTATTTATGTTGTAATGTGTGTATTTGTGTTGTAATGTGTGTATTTGTTTTGTAATGTTTGTATTTGTGTTATATTTGTATTGTAATGTTTGTATTTGTGTTGTATATGTGTTGTAATGTTTGTATTTGTGTTGTATTTGTGTTGAAATGTGTGTATTTGTGTTGTAATGTTTGCATTTGTGTTTGTATTTGTGTTGAAATGTGTGTATTTGTGTTGTAATGTTTGTATTTGTGTTTGTATTTGTGTTGTAATGTGTGTATTTGTGTTGTAATTTGTGGGTATTTGTGTTGTAATGTTTGTATTTGTGTTTGTATTTGTGTTGAAATGTGTGTATTTGTGTTGTAATGTTTGCATTTGTGTTTGTATTTGTGCTGTAATGTGTGTATTTGTGTTGTAATTTGTGTGTATTTGTGTTGTAATGTGTGTATTTTTGTTGTAGTGTTGTATTTGTGTTGTAATGTTTGTATTTGTTTTGTAATATGTGTATTTGTGTTGTAGTATTTGTATTTGTGTTGTAATGTGTGTATTTGTGTTGTAATGTGTGTATTTGTGCTGTAATGTGTGTATTTGTGTTGTAATGTTTGTATTTGTGTTGTATTTGTGTTGTAGTTTTTGTATTTGTGTTGTATTTGTGTTGTAGTGTTTGTATTTGTGTTGTAATGTGTGTATTTGTGTTGTAATGTGTGTATTTGTGTTGCAATGTTTGTATTTGTGCTGTAATGTCTGTATTTGTGTTGTAATTTGTGTGTATTTGTGAAGTAGTGTTGTATTTGTGTTGTAATGTTTGTATTTGTTTTGTAATATGTGTATTTGTGTTGTAATGTGTGTATTTGTGTTGTAATGTTTGTATTTGTGTTGTAATGTGTGTATTTGTGTCGTAGTGTTTGTATTTGTGTTGTAATGTTTGTATTTGTTTTGTAGTGTTTGTATTTGTGTTGTAATGTGTGTATTTGTGTTGTAATGTGTGCATTTGTGTTGTAGTGTTTGTATTTGTGTTGTACTGTGTGTATGTTTGTCGTAAAGTGTGTATTTGTGTTGTAATGTGTGTATTTGTGTCGTAGTGTTTGTATTTGTGTTGTACTGTTTGTATTTGTTTTGTAGTGTGTGTATTTGTGTTGTAATGTGTGTATTTTTGTTGTAGTGTGTGTATTTGTGTTGTAATGTGTGTATTTGTGTTGTAATGTTTGTATTTGTGTTGTAATGTGTGTATTTGTGTCGTAGTGTTTGTATTTGTGTTGTAATGTTTGTATTTGTTTTGTAGTGTTTGTATTTGTGTTGTAATGTGTGTATTTGTGTTGTAATGTGTGCATTTGTGTTGTAGTGTTTGTATTTGTGTTGTACTGTGTGTATGTTTGTCGTAAAGTGTGTATTTGTGTTGTAATGTGTGTATTTGTGTCGTAGTGTTTGTATTTGTGTTGTACTGTTTGTATTTGTTTTGTAGTGTGTGTATTTGTGTTGTAATGTGTGTATTTTGGTTGTAGTGTGTGTATTTGTGTTGTAATGTGTGTATTTGTGTTGTAGTGTTTGTATTTGTTTTGTAGTGTTTGTATTTGTGTTGTAATGTGTGTATTTCTGTTGTAATGTTGGCATTTGTGTTTGTATTTGTGCTGTAATGTGTGTATTTGTGTTGTAATTTGTGTATTTTTTTTGTAGTGTTGTATTTGTGTTGTAATGTTTGTATTTGTTTTGTAATATGTGTATTTGTGTTGTAGTATTTGTATTTGTGTGTATTTGTGTTGTAATGTGTGTATTTGTGCTGTAATGTGTGTATTTGTGTTGTAATGTTTGTATTTGTGTTGTATTTGTGTTGTACTGTTTGTATTTGTGTTGTATTTGTGTTGTAGTGTTTGTATTTGTGTTGTAATGTGTGTATTTGTGTTGTAATGTGTGTATTTGTGTTGTAATGTGTGTATTTGTGTTGCAATGTTTGTATTTGTGCTGTAATGTGTGTATTTGTGTTGTAATTTGTGTGTGTTTGTGAAGTAGTGTTGTATTTGTGTTGTAATGTTTGTATTTGTTTTGTAATATGTGTATTTGTGTTGTAATGTGTGTATTTGTGTTGTAATGTTTGTATTTGTGTTGTAATGTGTGTATTTGTTTTGTAGTGTTTGTATTTGTGTTGTAATGTGTGTATTTGTGTTGTAATGAGTGTATTTGTGTTGTAATGAGTGTATTTGTGTTGTAATGTGTGTATTTGTGTTGTAGTGTTTGTATTTGTGTTGTACTGTGTGTATGTTTGTCGTAAAGTGTGTATTTGTGTTGTAATGTGTGTATTTGTGTCGTAGTGTTTGTATTTGTGTTGTACTGTTTGTATTTGTTTTGTAGTGTGTGTTTTTGTGTTGTAATGTGTGTATTTTTGTTGTAGTGTGTGTATTTGTGTTGTAATGTGTGTATTTGTGTTGTAGTGTTTGTATTTGTTTTGTAGTGTTTGTATTTGTGTTGTAATGTGTGTATTTGTGTTGTAATGAGTGTATTTGTGTTGTAATGTGTGTATTTGTTTTGTAGTGTTTGTATTTGTGTTGTATTGTGTGTATTTGTGTTGTAATGTGTGTATTTGTGTCGTAGTGTTTGTATTTGTGTTGTATTTGTGTTGTAATGTGTGTATTTGTTTGTATTTGTTTTGTAATGTGTGTATTTGTGTTGTAATGTGTGTATTTGTGTTGTAATGTGTGTATTTGTGTCATAGTGTTTGTATTTGTGTTGTGTTTGTATTTGTGTTGTAGTCTGTATTTGTGTTGTAATGTGTGTATTTGTCTCATAGTGTGAGTATTTGTGTCGTAGTGTTTGTATTTGTGTTGTATTGTCTGTATTTGTGTTGTAATGTGTGTATTTGTCTCGTAGTGTGTGTATTCATGTCCTAGTGTTTGTATTTGTGTTGCAGCGTTGTGTGTCTCTTGTAGTTGAGTTTGACAGCACTGACATGTGTAATCAGCAGCTCAGATTTATAGAAATGTAGGCTAAGTCAACATAAGTGTGACATGTTTCTCTGGGTTCATGTGTGAATGTTGACGGTTCAGGGTTGTTTGAGTAACCCAGATTCCTTTCCTTTGATCAAACAAGCGCTCCTTCCTGCAGGGGGGCGGGGGGTGGAGACGGAAACCACTCCTCTGTTCAAAGTCTAAAGATATTTTTGGACGCTGCTGGAGACAGAAAACAAGATAATCTGTGACAAGAATGTTGAAAATGTGACAAAATCATCATGAAAAACTTCAAAATAAAGTTACAAGAATGTCACTGGGAAAGGAAAAACACTGACAAAGTTGGAAAAAGGTTAATTTTAAAAAAGTAAAAAAGAAAACAGACATCATAGTCACAGAGGAAAACAAAGCAAAGGACTTCACACACTTCACACTTGTGAAGTTGAGAGGTTAGAGAGGTGGAAAAGAGGAACATATGTTTGGAGGGCAGAGTTTGGGCATTACTAATATATAGTATATACTAATATATACTAACGCCAAAACAGCATTATTAACCCTCATGTTGTTTTGAGTCAAATTTGAACTGTTGTTAAAGTTTCTGTAGCAGAAACATCCTCTGATCTTAAATATTAGTCAAAATAATTCATACTTTCCACTTTAACTCAAAAGTTAGATATAATTTCATAGGCTATATAAGGTTTAGTGACCAGAAAGTCTTGTCCATAAGTAAATGCTCTTGGTTGGGACTATTGCAGTCCCTTTAGCGCTATAAGTAAACGCGCTTGGTCAGGACTATTGCTGTCTCTTTTGATGAAGTTATTTTAAGGAAAAGGTCGTGGGTGGGCATACGGTTCTGTGACACGCCTGAGGAAAGAAAGAAGCAACTATAGCCAGCGTGACCAGCAGGACCTGAACCCCGCTCTCCTGGGTGAAAGTCCTGTGTTTGACCTCATTTTACGAGTTCGGAATGAGAAGGTCAAAAAAAGTCAAAAAAAGTGTTAATTTTCACACTACTAAAACAGCTGTAGAGTGACAACGTGTTGCAGACGCAGCTAATGCCATAAATGTCAAGTGACATTTATGGCATTAGCTGCGTCTGTTGTTGCGTCTGTTGTTGACATTTCTATCGACACTTTTAAAGGTTCTGACTTTTTGTCAATTTTTTCAACGTTTTGTTGCTTATTTTGACGTTTTACACGTGTTTTTTGTACTTGTGCTGTAGCTTGTAATCACAAAATACAAACATGAAGCTGAACATGCTATATAATAGGTCACCTTTCAAGCTTTCTTCAACACTTTTTGTCACTTTTTCGATGTTTTGCAGCTTTTTTGGACTTTTTAAACCCTTTTTTATGCATTTTTGTTGCTGATTTTGAGACTTTTGTGACGCTGTCTAACAGTGGATTTCCCAGAAGTCTCAGTCCGGCTGGTTTCTTGCCGAGGTAATCCAATACCAACATTTACCGCTGAGTAAGCTGGAGAGCGACAGGCGGCCGTCTGCTGCCATGGCAACGCTGCAGCGCTGGAAGAAGTATCCAGATTACTGCAGTAAAAGTACTAATACCACACTATAATATATACTCTGTTACAGTTAAAGTGTGTAAGTATCATCAGGAAAATGTAGTTAAAGTATTAAAACATTGTACACACACAGACACACACACACACACACAGACGCACACACACACACACACACACACACACACACACACACACACACACACACACACACACACAGACGTACACACACACACACACACACACACACAGACAGACACACACACACACACACACACACACACACACACACACAGACGCACACACACACACACACACACACACACACACACACACACAGACGCACACACACACACACACACACACACACACACACACATACACAAACACACAGACAGTCTGATCATGTCAGCTGGACTTGTAGGCGTTATATTGTTGGCTAGTTTAGAATCAAATATCAGATTTTATAAACTACGTGTGTGTGTGTGTGTGTGTGTGTGTGTGTGTGTGTGTGTGTGTGTGTGTGTGTGTTTTGTGTGCAGGAATCTTAATGTGTAAAGTAACTGGTAACTAAAGCTGTAACAGATGAATGTAGTGGAGTAACTAAAGTAACTAGTAACTACAGCTGTAACAGATGAATGTGGCGGAGTAACTAAAGTAACTAGTAACTAAAGCTGGAACAGATGAATGTAGCGGAGTAAGTAAAGTAACTAGTAACTAAAGCTGGAACAGATGAATGTAGTGGAGTAACTAAAGTAACTAGTAACTAAAGCTGTAGCAGATGAATGTGGCGGAGTAACTAAAGTAACTAGTAACTAAAGCTGGAACAGATGAATGTAGCGGAGTAACTAAAGTAACTAGTAACTAAAGCTGTAACAGATGAATGTAGTGGAGTAGAAGTAGAAAGTTGCATGAAAAAAAAAATAGACTTTTTCAAAAAAAGTACCTCAACATTTGGACTGAAGTACAGTACTGGAGTACATGTACTTAATTACATTACACTACTGTTTATATTACCCAAATTAACATTTCACTGCCTAAAGCCCCCAATGTCCAAATGTCCGTATTTTAGGAGTTCGGAGTGAGAACAGGTTGGTTAGAAGTACCATGTCCTCCCAGATGATTTCGATGCTTTAAATATTTACGTCTGGCTCTCTCCGCGTGGCAGCCCAAACACAGAGGACTTATGCAACAATGAGTTCATGTTTCAGTCCAGTAGCCAACAAACAGACGGCCCAGCGGGCGTTCGCTTGGCTGCAGTAAAACAGGCGATATGTCAGCGAGTTTAAACTGGTCTGGACTGCTAATCTCCAATCAACAATGGTTGTTAATTGGCCGGGTTGCAGGTCAGCATGAGGCCGCTGTGGGAATCAGAGCAGAGGCCCCCTAAAGCTCTTAGAAAGCTAATTTACTGTTGTGTAAAGAGGCACATTCTTCAGGGGATCAGGAAGGGAGTCACAGGGGTCACATGGGTCACAGGGGTCACAGGGGTCACAGGGGTCTCAGGGGTCTCAGGGGTCTCAGGGATCACAGGGGTCTCAGGGGTCTCAGGGGTCTCAGACACACAGAATGTTTTTGTCCCACTTTCTGTTATCGGAAACAAGCCTGATAACATCTTTGTGTGTGTGTGTGTGTGTGTGTGTGTGTATGTCACACACACACACACACACACACACACACACACACACACACACACACATATATATATATATATATATATATATATATATATAGTCTATGCATTACAATACATTGGATTAATACAGACATTAGGTCGGGCATTGAGACAAGGTGTCCGACTCCCTGTCCCTCATGTCATGACACGCTGCAACGTATTTGTGTAAAGAGGCACATTCTTCAGGGGATCAGGAAGGGAGTCACAGGGGTCACAGGGGTCTCAGGGGTCTCAGACACACAGAATGTTTTTGTCCCACTTTCTGTTATTGGAAACAAGCATTATAACATCTTTGTGTGTGTGTGTGTGTGTGTGTGTGTGTGTGTGTGACACATACGCATGTACACACACACACACACACACACACACACACACACACACACACACACACACACACACACACATACATCTGAGGAGCAGTCAGTCCTTCTCCTAACAGGTGGGCCAATTTATCTAAAATTTGGAATTTTGTTTGAAAATTGTAGAAAACATCCTTTTCTTGTCTGTTCAAACATTGGACAGTATAGGAGAAAGTGCATCTCTGTCTCAACCTTACCAGTCGCGAGGCTGTGGTTACTGAGCCTGTACCTGTACTGGTCTTTCTCTACGGTGAGGCTGTGGTCACTGAGCCTGTACTAGTACTGGTCTTTCTCTACAGCGAGGCTGTGGTCACTGAGCCTGTACTAGTACTGGTCTTTCTCTATGGCGAGGCTGTGGTCACTGAGCCTGTACTAGTACTGGTCTTTCTCTACGGCGAGGCTGTGGTCACTGAGCCTCTACCTGTCTTTCTCTGCCAATTCATAATTTCTTTTTAGTGACAAGTAGCATTCTAATTTGGATTGTGATTTTGTTTGATCATCCCAATGTTGCAGGTATTTCTTCTTACTTTAATTCATAATTTGTTTGACTTTGATCTGATTTTGGAAAGCAGCGTTTAAAGCCAATGGGAATCTGCCTAATTCTGCCCTGCATGCATTTGTGTGTGTTTTCCTTTGGACCCTGAGAATATTTCTAATAAATTCTGCATGCAGAGATTCTATGGGGTGTTTATCCCATCTAGTGTCGTCAAGCTTACTGAGTGGACCCCATATCTCACGTCCATACAGTGCAATCGGCATGATGACACTGTCAAAGATGTTGCACCAGATCTTGATTGGAATTTGTATTTTATTAAAATTCCTTTTGATGGCATAGAGAGCTCTACGAGCTTTCTCTTTTAGCGCATTCACTGCAAGGTCAAAACTTCCTGAGGCTCTGAGTTTCAGGCCGAGGTACATTGTGAATGCTCTAGGACCGTGTTTCCTAGAGTAGAAAATGTGTCTGGTTGCCTGATCTGGCTTTCTTTTGGAAGATTACAATCTTGGTTTTTGCCAAATTAACTGTCAGGGCCCAGTTCAGTCATTCCTAAACTATGGTCCACGGACCACGTACTGCAGGTGGTCCGTGGTAAAGCAAAATCAAATTTAAAATAATTGTTTTTTAACCTTCATTTTACCAGGAAATTCCCATCAAAATTAAGAATATGTATATTGATATACAATTTAAATTTAAATTAAATTGTCAAGTTAATGTGTTATTACTAAAATAGGCGCTCGGCCCTAACCCTAACCCTAAAATCGTTTTTGTTTTGAAATGTTGACTATATCCAAGTGTTCTTATTACTGTATAGATTTAATACTCCATTGCTATGGAAATAAGCCTGTTGTTCAGATGAACCTGATTATGCCGTTGGCTGCTTGAGTAAATAAATTAATGAAATATGGGGCAGCCAACGAGCCTGTTGTGCTGATGAGATGACCAGTTATAGTTTTAGTGCTAGTAAGCCTATTAAGAGGTGCAGATTAATTCAGGTAGGGCTGTGTGGAGACATATTTTATTATGTCTATTATGAGGTGGTCCGTGGAAATTCTTGATTACAAATAGTGCACACACACAAAAAGTTTGAAAACCCCTGGTCTAGCAGGTCCAGGTGCTGCTGTAAGCCTTGTTTGGAGGGCGAGAGCACCAGGTCATCTGCAAAGAGCAGGAA
>NC_050175.1:46062257-46079757 GCF_008315115.2 Sander lucioperca | reverse complement strand
CACCAATCACCTTTCCAATGATGTCAGGCCCACCTCAGAGGGTCAGAGTATATGGGAGCTGTACCACTTTTAATTTGGGTATGACGTTTAGACCAAAAAGCATGGATTTCAAAAAGTCGAGAACCCTTTTGCAATGATGTAAACACATAATGTAATCTGAAAACTGCTGCTCTGATTAAAAAAACAATGCAACTGATCTCAGCTGGTATTCTGTCTGGAATGGACATTTCTAAGTGACCCCAAACTTTTGACCGGTAGTGTATGTCTCATGAAGAGAATATACATGTATAGTTTGTGTTGCTACAGTGAACACTGGTTCCCTCCACTCCTCCATTCAAACAGAACAGAACAGAACATTTTGTTTTCTTAATCTCCAGGCCTGAGTCTGTCTTGGCGAGCATGTTTTTAATAACGCTCTCTTCTCTGGAGGCAATCTGGACATCATCTGCATAGTACTGGGATAGGAGATACCGCGCCAGGAGGGGGGGGGACATTGACACATCCATGTTGATGGCAATTATAAAATAAATTGCACTCCGAGGACAGCCAGTTTGAATGACTATCTGAAGTGGTGTTGGGTCGGTGAGCTGTTCTCTGCAGATAACT
The DNA here is from genome assembly GCF_008315115.2 of Sander lucioperca. Taxonomy (NCBI): domain Eukaryota; kingdom Metazoa; phylum Chordata; class Actinopteri; order Perciformes; family Percidae; genus Sander; species Sander lucioperca. The sequence continues at coordinate 46,079,151 of NC_050175.1, read as the reverse complement.
TTGATAAAGGAGCCTCTGTTTACATCTTTCACTGTGTCAGGGAACAGCTGAGGGAGCTGTATGTCCTCCAGTGATATGATCATCTTTCACTGTGTCAGGGAACAGCTGAGGGAGCTGTATGTCCTCCAGTGATATGATCATCTTTCACTGTGTCAGGGAACAGCTGAGGGAGCTGTATGTCCTCCAGTGATATGATCATCTTTCACTGTGTCAGGGAACAGCTGAGGGAGCTGTATGTCCTCCAGTGATATGATCATCTTTCACTGTGTCAGGGAACAGCTGAGGGAGCTGTATGTCCTCCAGTGATATGATCATCTTTCACTGTGTCAGGGAACAGCTGAGGGAGCTGTATGTCCTCCAGTGATATGATCATCTTTCACTGTGTCAGGGAACAGCTGAGGGAGCTGTATGTCCTCCAGTGATATGATCATCTTTCACTGTGTCAGGGAACAGCTGAGGGAGCTGTATGTCCTCCAGTGATATGATCATCTTTCACTGTGTCAGGGAACAGCTGAGGGAGCTGTATGTCCTCCAGTGATATGAGATATATTTCCTAATGCATCTCTAAAGTCTAAGAAGACTGAACACAGTTTACATGACTCGTGCTTAAAGTCATCTATGTGTGTTTTCATGCAGAATAAATGCTCAGTCATACCTTGCCTATTGATGTAGAAGGACACCTTGTAGCTGGTGGGGAGGGATATATATATATATATATATATATATATATATATATATATATTAATATATATCATCTTGGATTAATGCTCCGCTCCATGAATCTGGTACTCTATTATTTTCCAAACAGATGTTAAAGACACCTGTTGCTCGTCTCCTGGCTTTGACAAACAGCCTGTCATCGAGTCTTAGTGTGTGTTCATTACTCGGAGATACACAACGTTAGGATCACAAGCGTTGGGATCTGATTGGCTGCCGCGGAGCTGGTGTAAACAGCGAGCCGGGAACACTTTATCCTGCTGCTGTCACTTTAATCCTGAAGGAGCAGCTTTGTGTTTAATCCTTCCGTCTCTCTGCTGGATGAACTTTACACACACACACACACACACACACACACACACACACACACACACACACACACACCTCTGCTCACAGTTCACACGTTACACGTTTTATCACCAGCAAACACACATACACACACACACACCCACACATACACACACACACACACACACACACACACACACACACACACACACACACACACACACACACACACACACACACACACACACACACACACACATACACACACACACACACACACACACACACACACACACACATTTTAATGATTTATTTATGTCCACATGAAGAAAACCAGTACAGGGACACAAATAATACCGATGCAGTACAATACACAAACTGATGGACCAGTGACACGCAGCAGATCTTCACAATATCACTTAACAAGCTCAATACTCAGTTCTTAAGGGTATAAGTAGCGCAATACTCAGTTCTTAAGGGTATAAGTAGCACAATACTCAGTTCTTAAGGGTATAAGTAGCGCAATACTCAGTTCTTAAGGGTATAAGTAGCACAATACTCAGTTCTTAAGGGTATAAGTAGCATAATACTCAGTTCTTAAGGGTATAAGTAGCACAATACTCAGTTCTTAAGGGTATAAGTAGCACAATACTCAGTTCTTAAGGGTATAAGTAGCATAATACTCAGTTCTTAAGGGTATAAGTAGCGCAATACTCAGTTCTTAATGGTATAAGTAGCGCAATACTCAGTTCTTAAGGGTATAAGTAGCGCAATACTCAGTTCTTAAGGGTATAAGTAGCGCAATACTCAGTTCTTAAGGGTATAAGTAGCGCAATACTCAGTTCTTAAGGGTATAAGTAGCACAATACTCAGTTCTTAAGGGTATAAGTAGCATAATACTCAGTTCTTAAGGGTATAAGTAGCACAATACTCAGTTCTTAAGGGTATAAGTAGCACAATACTCAGTTCTTAAGGGTATAAGTAGCATAATACTCAGTTCTTAAGGGTATAAGTAGCGCAATACTCAGTTCTTAATGGTATAAGTAGCGCAATACTCAGTTCTTAATAGTATAAGTAGCATAATACTCACTTCTTAAGGGTATAAGTAGCAGCGGCTGTCAGTACTAGCAGATATGGCACAGTACTTAGCCAGCTGTTAAGCCTCTTTTTGGCAATCCCAAGTTGTTGCAGCCATCTTACTACCAACCTGTGTGTGTTTCCTAGGCTACCAAATATGAAAACTAGTAGCGTGCACCTATAGCCCAGCTCTGAGATGGTGTTTAGGAGTGGTTGGTATTTAACTACCTTGGTGTAGAAAGACTCCTCCATGCTGGAATCAAAGCTGCAGCCTACCTCCAAAATATGCACCTCACTGGACTCCTCATTGATAATAACAACATCAGGTGTAAGAGAGTACTAGAGGTACTACTGCAGGGCTGGAACATGGATGGTTTTACCTGAGAATGTTTGTACATTCTTACTGAGAGAGGGAAATGGTTTGAGATGTCTTTCACTATGAGGTCTACTATTTTGTCATGACATGCTATGTACATTCCTTTGTAGGCATGGCAACCATTTAGGATGTGTGACAGTGTTTCAGTGATCTGTTCTGAGGTGATGCAGACAATGAGGGAAACCAGATGGAGAGGTTGAGTCATACACACACACACACACACACACACACACACACACACACAGACACACACACACACACACACACACACACACACACACACACACACACACACACACACACACACACACACACACACACAGACACCTCTGGTCACATTTCACATGTTATATGTTTCATCCTGTTCAACAAACTCACAGCTGTAGAGACAAAAATATTCATCAGAGTCGGGAAAAAAGGGACAAAATGTCCAAAAAAAAGCATCTCACAAAGTTTGTGTTGCCGTGTCTCCAACAAGGGGGTGAGCCTCTCTCCACAGCGCGTAGCTCCTATGGAGACATGTTGATGCTACCTAGCCATCACCTCCCGTTAGCATCCCATTGACTGCCATTCATTTTGACGTCACTGATGTCATTCCTCCCATCTGGAAGTCTTTGTGGTTCCCCTGCTAAAAGGTGGTGACCCTACCATCTTAAATAACTACAGAACAATCTCTAAACTGTTTGTCCTGGTCAAGGTACTAGAATCCCTTGTCAGTGATCAGTTTAGGTTTAGTTTAGTTTAGGGCTGGCAGTAGCTAAGTCCGTAGGTTGGGTTGGGAACCGGAGGGTCGCCGGTTCAAGACCCAGTACAGACCAAAAGTACAGAGTGTGGATTGGTAGCTGGAGAGATGCCAGTTCACCTCCTGGGCACTGCCCCCCCCCCCAACAGCTCAGGGCACTGGTCCACCACCGGCAGCCCCCCCACTCTGACATCTCTCCATTAGTGCATGTAGAGGTACTGAGCATGGGCAGCCCCCTCACTCTGACATCTCTCCATTAATAGAGGTACTGAGCATGTGTGTGTATTTAAGGCCTGTGTGTAGTGATTTCTAACAGAGTGTAAATTGTAATTTCCCCACTGGGGATCAATAAACAGTATATATTATTATTAAAGAACTTTTTTTAACAGTTATAATGTGTTGTCTGACTTCCAATCTGGTTTTAGAAAAGGGCATAGTACAACGTCGGCAGCTCTTAGGGTTTTAAATGATTTTGTTGAATCCATGGATAATAAGCAGCATTGTGCAGCCCTTTTGATTGACCTATCAAAGGCATCTGATACAGTGGACCACATAGTGCTTAAACAGAGACTGCATAGGGCTGGGCTTTGGGAACAAACTGTCGGCTGGCTTGTTAACTACCTTACAGACAGAACTCAGTGTGTGCAGGCGGAGGGCAGCACTTCTTGCTATCTCAAAATAACAAAAGGCGTGCCTCAGGGGTCAGTCTTGGGGCCACTGCTATTCATCCTCTATATCAGTGGTTCCCAACCTTTTTTCCTTGGCGCCCCCCCTACTCATGTCTAAGAAAAGCTAACCGCTAGCTGACAGCTAGATTCAGTCTAAAATAACGTTAACTCAAACTTAATGGGAAAAGCAGGCTACAGCTAAATTAAGACTTCACAGTAATAACAATAAAGACAAGTATTGAGTGATTGTATTTTAAATGAGCACAAGTAAAGTAGAACTGACGTAACAGCTGTTATATATGTTACGTGTTTGTTATATATGTCAACGTTCATTTTCAAGTTTTATTTTGAGGGTCTTTTAAAGTTATTACATGCTGTCTCAGCTAGCAGTTAGCCGAATTAGCTGTTAGCTAAACTAACGTTAGCTTGCCTGTGGAGGCTAACGGCAGACCACTACAATCAGCTAGCGGTTAGCCGAATGAGCCGTTAGCTAAACTAACGTTAGCTTGCCTGTGGAGGCTAACTGCAGAACGCTACAATCAGCTAGCGGTTAGCCGAATTAGCTGTTAGCTAAACTAACGTTAGCTTGGCTGTCGACCGGAAGCATGGAACAGATCGTGCAGTGTCGTAAATCCTCATACAACCGCGCATCCGCGAACATTTTGCGCATGTGCAGAACGGATCGTGTACCGACAGCAGGGTCCCAGGTTAAGAGGTCCCGGAGGTTTGGCCTACTAAGTAGCCTGCCTACAATATTAAGCGTGAACAAAAATATATAGTTTTCATACAGACTTTTGTATACATTATATATTCTAGTGTATTATCATAATTTGTTTAACGTGCAAATATTTTTTTTTACCTCAACCTCAAACCAGATAAAGACTTGAACCCCCCTTGTGATCTTTGCCGCCCCCCTAAGGGGTGCCCGGACCCCAGGTTGGGAACCACTGCTCTATATCAGTGATTCTCAAAGTGATGTACCCCTTTTGAATTGTTTCTTTAAGCCAAGTACCCCCTGACCAGCGCTAATCATTTTTGGTAGAAAAAAAAGTCTCTATAAAGAGCAACAGTACAGCGCTGTCAGCGATAGATTTACTAAACAACAGCCTTGTACCTGAAAAAACAGTTAAATGCTGATGGGAAAAGGAGACACACTGTAAAAAAGACAAACCTTGGAAAAAGACGAAAGAAGGAAGGAAAGAAGGCAAGAATAGGTCAAAATAGCATCAAAAACTTCAAAAACAATGACATAACTTCAAAAAAAGCGAGGAACTTGTAAAGAGAAGGAAGGCAAGAATAGGTCCAAAGAAGGCGGCACAAATGTCACATTTTTGGTAGGAAAAAAAGTCTACATAAAGAGGAACAATGTTCTGGACAACAGCCTTGTTACTATTAAACATTTTGTTAAATAGCTCACGTACCCCCTGCAGTCCTCCAGAGTACCCCTAGGGGGACCCGTACCCCCATTTGAGAAATACTGCTCTATATCAATAACATTGGTCATAACGTGTCTGATGTAAAATTTTATTTTTATGCTGATGACACTGTACTGTATTGCTCTGCACCCACCACAGACCAGGCCCTCTCCCAGACCAGGCCCTCTCCCAGACAAGGCCCTCTCGCAGACCAGGCCCTTTCCCAGACCAGGCCCTCTCCCAGACCAGGCCCTCTCCCAGACAAGGCCCTCTCGCAGACCAGGCCCTTTCCCAGACCAGGCCCTCTCCCAGACCAGGCCCTCTCCCAGACCAGGCCCTCTCCCAGACAAGGCCCTCTCGCAGACCAGGCCCTTTCCCAGACCAGGCCCTCTCCCAGACCAGGCCCTCTCCCAGACAAGGCCCTCTCGCAGACCAGGCCCTTTCCCAGACCAGGCCCTCTCCCAGACCAGGCCCTTTCCCAGACCAGGCCCTTTCCCAGACCAGGCCCTCTCCCAGACCAGGCCCTCTCCCAGACCAGGCCCTCTCCCAGACCAGATCCTCTCCCAGACCAGGCCCTCTCCCAGACCAGGCCCTCTCCCAGACCAGGCCCTCTCCCAGACCAGATCCTCTCCCAGACCAGGCCCTCTCCCAGACCAGATCCTCTCCCAGACCAGGCCCTCTCCCAGTTACAACTTGCTTTTAACACGCTTCAACAGAATCTTTATGATTTAAAACTTGTTTTAAATGCAGAAAAAACTAAAGTCATGCTTTTTTCAAATTCAAAATCTAAATCACATCTCCCTTCAATCCTCACTTCCCAGGGTACTAAGATTGAATGTGTTTCTAAGTACAGATATCTTGGTATTTTAATTGATGAATCTCTTTCTTTTACCCTTCATATTCAGCAGCTAGCAAAAAGATTAAAACTTAAACTAGGGTTTTATTTCAGAATCAAATCCTGCCTTTCGTTCGAATCTAGAAAGAGGCTGGTCGCTGCCACTTTTATGTCTGTACTTGACTATGGTGATGTTCTATACATGCATGCTTCGTCTCAAAGTTTACATGCACTGGACACTGTATACCATGGATCTCTGAGGTTCATCACTGGTGATGAAATCCCTCACTCACCATTGTGAACTGTATGAACGTGTTGGATGGCCTTCTCTATCAACACGGAGACTTCAACACTGGCATACCTTCATATACAAGGCTATTTTAGGTCTCCTTCCATCCTACCTTCTGACCTATATCAGTGTAAATAGTACCGGGACTTAAAAAGGATCTTTTCCTTCTATCTGGTCCAAAGGTTAGAACTGAGCTGGGGAAAAAGGCCTTTAAGTTTGCTGCTCCCTCTACATGGAACAAGTTACAGAAATCCATGAAACTTACTGAGCTGCTCTCATTGGTCGCTTTTAAGAGGATGTTGATTGACTTGGAGGCAGCCACATCTGGCTGCAGATGTTTTGCCTGATGTGTTTAGGATTGTGGTTGACTTTGAAAGATTTGCTGTGTCAGTTGTTTTATGTTTTTGGTGTTTTTGTGTATTTTGTGTTTGTATGTGCTGTATGTGTGGTTGTACTGCTGCCTGGCTTGGCCAGGACACTCTTGAAAAAGAGATTTTTAATCTCAATGAGTCTCTTCCTGGTTAAATAAAGGTTAAAAAAAATAAATAAATAAATAAACTTTGACAGAGAATAACTTTACATCTGAAGAGTTTAAAGACTCTATTTGTCCATTGTTTATTTCTAAAGAAACACGACAATGTATAAAAGGCTCCATTACCTTGTAGCTCACGTTATGGCTCCGTAGCAGACGTTTTTATAAAAATAGGCTAACGATTGGGTCATAACCACGAGACTTACTGTCTCATAGTAGAGGAATTACCGTATAGTACAGGAGAAGCTCTCAGGCAGTTTGGACTTCCATTAGCTGTTTAAGTTTAATTACTAATGTTAACTATCATTGTAGTGATCAATAATTAGCCTGTGTCTATGTTATCTCCTTACATATACCTACGCTCTCCGTCTCTGCTAGATTGGGAATGATTGAGATTTCTCTTGGCACAGCTACCAGAAGACTTCCAACTTTCAGACAGGTTGCTCACGTCACATCTACGTCTTCAAGCTCAGTTGGAGGCTGCTCAGTAACGCTCAGCCATCACCGGGAAAGAGCTTCTAATATCCTTTACTGGTCGCAAAATTAATTTGCCACGGCACACTAGTGTGCCGTGGGAAATTATCCGATTTTACTTAAATGGTCCAACAAATTTTTTTATTGAGTTACTGCAAATAATTTGCCATTGTTGCTCATCTGTGTCTGCAATGTGATGACTGGCAGAGAAATTAAATACTATTCTGTGTCAGTAGGAGGCAGTATAGCGCAATAATGACCTTGTTGATGTAAGACAGTAGAATGACTGCCCCCTGGTGGCAGTGACAGGATGTAAGCAGTAGAATGACTGCCCCCTGGTGGCAGTGACAGGATGTAAGACAGTAGAATGACTGCCCCCTGGTGGCAGTAACAGGATGTAAACAGTAGAATGACTGCCCCCTGGTGGCAGTAACAGGATGTAAACAGTAGAATGACTGCCCCCTGGTGGCAGTGACAGGATGTAAGCAGTAGGGCCGAGGTCATCGATGTAAGCCTGTAACAGCCATGGATACATTTTTTAAAAGGAAAAATGCAGATTCTGATCTTATTAGACTACAATGTGTCATTTTGTAACATTTTTGATTGGTGGTGTGCCGCAGGATTTTTTTAATGTAAAAAATTTGCCGTGGCTCAAAAAGGGTTGAAAAACACTGATCTAATGAATATTCATGAGTCTTCCCCTACCATCCTGCAAAAAACAAAAACTCGCTCATTGGTCTCCGTCCAGAGCAACGGGATCTGCTGGTCCATTTCTTTAACTGTCTATGGCAGGGGTGTCAAACTCAGTTTCCCAGAGGGCCACACTGGAAAATGAGAATCACATTGAGGGCCAGACAAGTAGAGATTATTGACATGTGTTTATTTAAGAGAAACAGTCAAATATTTTGACTGTATTATTGCATGCCTCATATACTGTAGTCTTCTCACTTACATTTTGGGCCTCATAAAGCCCCAAAAAAGTTCGGCTAAAAAGTTCCTTAGCCAGCGGCAGATACGTTGAAAAAAGCCCCAAAAAAGTTGGAAAAGGCCAAAAAAATGTCTCTGCAAAATTGTCTGAAAAAGTGACAAAAATATCAGAAAGTGCCAAAAACATCGTAAAAAGCGCCAAAAACTTCAGAAAAACTGGCAAAACATTGATTAAAGTGTCCAAAATGTTAAAACAAAGTGCCTAAAGCATTGAAAAAAGGCGGATAAATGTAAAAAAAAGCGACAAAAACTAGGTGGGCCTAAATTTATTGTGAACCTAAATTGAAATGTGAGCCGGATCAAAACCTGCCCTCGGGCCTTGAGTTTGACACATGTGGTCTAGCTTTGGGCTTTTCAAACTTGTTGTGTGTGTGTGTGTGTGCACTATTTGTAATCATGAATTTTCGCGGACCACCTCATAACATAATAAAATGTGTCTAGACACAGTCCTACCTGAATTAATCCGTACTTCTTAATAGGCCTACTAGCACTAAAACTAGACCTGGTCATCTCATCAGCACAACAGGCTTGTTAAAAGAAAGTTTACTGCACACAACGGCTGCCACATATTTCATTTATTTATTCACTCAAGAAGCCGAGGACATAATCAGGTTCACCTGAACAACAGGCTTTGAGTATTAATCTTCAGAGTTTGGACTTGAACATCACGGCCGAGCGCCACTAGCCTATTTTAGTAATCACACAATAACTTGACATTTTAATTTAAATTTAAATTGTATATCAATATACATATTCTTAATTTTTATGGGAATTTCCTGGTAAAATGAAGGTTAAAAAGCTATTATTTTATATTTTATTTTGCTTTTCCACGGACCACCTGCAGTACCCTCACGGACCACAGTTTGGGAATGACTGGTCTATGGTATCCAGCGTTGTTGCCGTGGTAACCGTGTGTTTGTGTTGCCGTGGTAACCCCAATGTGTGTTGTTGTTGTTGTTGTGTCTTGCAGGTCAGTCGGGGAACCGAGCCTACTGGGAAACGCAGCACACACGGCTCTTGCAGAGTCTGTCTCCGGCGCTGCTGGACGAGTACGGCGAGGACTACGTGTCCGAGACGAAGGATCTGTTCCAGAGCCACGCCAGCCACGCCAACCCGGACCTCAGCCCCGTGGTAGTTGCCATCACCACGGCGCTGCAGGTGCAGCAGCCGGCCCCGCGGTACTTCGCCGGGCCAGGCGTCGGCCTCATGTACTTCATCCACAGCTACTGCCCGCTCAGCGTCAGCGGACGCTTCCTGCAGAAACTGTTTGTGAAGAAGAAGCTGCCGCCACGCGCGCTGAGGAAGCAGGCGGACTGCAAGCTGAGCCACGGCCTCCACAACAACAACAACAACAACAACGACGAGGACAGCAGCGGCGAGGTCAAACTCAAGTAGCTGCCAGAGACACAGAGACACAGACACAGAGACACAGATACACATAGAGACACAGAGACACAGAGACACAGACACAGAGACACAGAGACACAGAGACACAGACACACATATAGACCCAGAGACACAGAGACACAGAGACACAGAGACAGAGAGACAGACACAGAGACACAGAGACACAGACACACATATAGACACAGAGACACAGAGACACAGACACACATATAGACACAGAGACACAGAGACAGAGACAGAGACAGAGACACAGACACAGAGACACAGAGACACAGACACAGAAACACAGACACACATATAGACACAGAGACACAGAGACAGAGACACAGAGACAGAGACAGAGACACAGACACAGAGACACAGAGACACAGAGACACAGACACATATAGACACAGAGACACAGAGACACATAGAGACACAGAGACACAGAGACACAGAGACACAGAGACACAGAGACACATAGAGACACATAGAGACACAGAGACACAGAGACACAGAGACACACAGAGACACAGAGACACAGAGACACATAGAGACACAGAGACACAGAGACACACAGAGACACATAGAGACACAGAGACACATAGAGACACAGAGACAGAGACAGAGACAGAGACAGAGAGACAGAGAGACAGAGAGACACAGAGACAGAGAGACAGACACAGAGACACAGAGACACAGAGACACAGAGACACAGAGACACAGAGACACAGAGACAGAGAGACAGAGAGACAGACACAGAGACACAGAGAGTTTAGAGGACCACTTCTGTAACTATTTTGCTCGAGCGATTCATTAGTTTGTTTTTCCTTCCATGTTTTGTCCTTCTTTCACATCTCTAGTCGGCCGTTTCCTCGGCTTCTCTTTGGATTTGAGCTCTATAATGTGAAGAGCGAAGAGCAGACACACAAACAGAATCTGCTGATTTCTCTTTAGCCATTTTCCAGGATGAAAAATCTGCAGAATAGCGTTAACATGCTGAGTCCATGGCGTCCGTCTCCCTGGATGTGTGTGTGTGTGTGTGTGTGTGTGTGTGTGTGTGTGTGTGTGTGTGTGTCTGTGTGTGTGTTTACGTATTGTGATGTCATTTCCTGGAGTATCTTCAAATGTTTTCACATTCCTAAAATCATTAGAGCCTCAGCTTACAGGTTATATAAGTCAATAAATCAGAATAATTCATTACAGTTGTACATTGTGTCAATATATTTGCACTTGTATGTTGAGTTATTATTATAATCTTCTTTCTCTGCCCTTTTTTGCATTTTCAATCCAACTATTTATGGTGTTTTATGCCTTTTATCTTCACTTAAACTGTGAATTTTGTATAAAAATAATGTAAAAACAACACAAATATGATGTGAAATGTTCACTTTGGTTCATTCTTTGATAGAAATAAACTTTTTCAGACTTTTGCTTCTGATGTTTGATGGATGAATCAATACAATACAATTGTAATCAATACAAATCAATTCAGAGTCAGACTGTTAGCATATATATATATATATATATATATTTGGGCTGTCAGAAGATTAAATTTCTTAATTGCGATTAATCGCTGAATTTCTATAGTTAATCGTGATTAATCGCATATTTTATCACATGATTAAAATTCTATTATTTTGCATTTCAGATCAGTTTTTATGTCCATATTAACAATGGAAAACCATTCTTACCAGTGGATCTTGATTGGGAATCAAATGAATGCAAAGAAAGTTACTTTATGAACTTGATTTTAAGATTTGTAATTATTTATTTACTGTAAACAAAAGAAAAATGTGTGAATCTGTCATTATAACACAATTCCTCCAAGTACCTATCTAAAAAACTACAAATCCCTCTCCTTACTAGAGTCCATATAGTGTTTAGTAACTCCTAAATAATGTTGATTCCTCTCTGACGTCCAGTGATCACGGTTAATGAGACAGCGTTTGCACTCTGCAGCAGTTCCAGTGTGGCTGCTTCCTCCGTGTGGTACAGGCTGTGTATCCGTGACAACTACTGTCCCCCTCGACGGCAACGAGACGGGTCAGAACATGCCAACCGTAGTACGTCTTTAAGACCCGAGTCCTCTACGATGCTGACAGGTCTGCAGTTAGTTGCCACCCGTTTCGCAAGAGCTGTAGTAATTTTTTTGGATTTGGTTTCATCCACAGGTCGGCAAGTAGCACTCTCCAAAATACTGCTTAGCCTGTGGGTAGCATGCTAGTGGGTAGCATCAACCTGAGTCACGTTAATTATCTCGTAGCTGGTAGCTCAAGCTTGACGTGCTTCGGTGATATTTTAATTCAGCTTTACACAACGTGCACATGGCTTTGACTTGTATACGAGCTGTCTGGGAGTTTCTGAAAATAAAAAGCTCCATTCAGAGTTATTGCTGCTGTGTTTCTCCATCCACCATCCAGCAGCAGGATGTGTTAGGAGGAAGTGGCAGCTTGATGAGAAGTAACGGTGCTGCAAAGGGTCAAAATAGTAGCCTGTTAGGACCTCGCCAAGCCCAGTGAAGTGGAACATAAATTAATAAATGCCGGCATGCGATTAATGCGATTAAAATGCAGGTGGTGTGCCGCGGGATCTTTTTTACGTAAAAAATGTGCCGTGGCTCAAAAAAGGTTGAAAAACACTGATCTAAGTACAGGCAAGATGCTGATAGGCCTGCTGTTTGGACCGTTAAAAGTTGACTTTTTGTCTTTTGGAACAGGAGAAATCTTTCCTTCTTTCCATAATGTTGGAATCAAGCATCTATTAAAAATATCACAGATTTGGAAATGTATGAAGCAGATATTTTCAACAATTTACAGTCTAGGTGGTCAATACCTGCAGGCTTATCAGCTTCCAGAGAGTTCAACAATCTCTCTACTTCAACATTAATCTCATGAAATTCAAAAGCACCGTTTTTACCTCTCATGAAGCCATTTCTTATATGCTCTTCTGAATTGTATTTAACAGTGTCCATGTTTTCTCTGAGCTTGAAGGTCTTGTCAATAAAATAATCATTAAAATAATTCGCAATATGAAGAGGTTTAGTTAAAGACCACTTTCAGAAATTCTCTGTTGATAATAAGTTCTCTTTTTTTCTCAGACCTGATTTCTTAATTTACGATAATCTTTTATATCATCACGTGCACTGGATAAGACAGCAACATTCTTGGCTTCATCTCTCAAAGCCATTAGATTCTTTAATGAATCATCTATGCATGGACAACACGGTCTCACGGCAGTTCGTGTTATTATCACGTTATTTTTAATCTATTGATACGTGTACAACAACACGTTTATCTCGTTTGTTTCGTGGTGGCCAGCACGAAATGGGAACCATCTATTCAGAGGTTGGGTTTAGGAAAAGTTGAACGGGGAAAGCAAACGTCACACGCCGGGACGCGATGCCCGGTCTCCTGGGTGAAAGTCCTGTGTTGACCCATCCACATCCCCGACCAACCTCCCTACGCAGATTGTTGGCTTTTCATACTAGTCCCGCAGAATAGCGTTAGCATTACTTTACATTTTCGTGCTGGCCACCACATAAAAAACGAGAAAAACGTCCCTGTGAACACGAATCAATAGATTAAATAACGTGACCATTTCACGAACTGCCATGAGACTGGGTTGGCATGGAGCACTTTTGGCTTTAACAGTACATTTCTTAAAAGGGGGCGTGTCTGTTAGCAATTATAAAAAAAATAGTCCATGAATATTTTTAAAGCAAGTTCAGCATCCTCAACATCACATACATTAGCCCAAGGAAGTTCCCCAAGAAAGGACTCTTGATCAAATGTCTTATAGGATCTAGTAAAAATGATTTGGGCATTAGCTTTAGGCAGCTTCGTTCTCCTAGAGACAGCAACAACATTATGGTCACTGAACCCACTGGAATAGACGGTCTGGAGCACACATCTGGAGCGTTAGTATAAATATGATCAATGCATGTTGAAGATTTGACCTCAGTGTGATTAACAGCGATTCTTGTTGGTTGAGATATTAATTGAGATAGTCTGCAGGTGTTAGCCATAGACAAGAGCTGATTCTTCAGAGGGCAATTCTCAGATAACCAATCAATATTCAGATCTCCTAATAGATAAACTTCTCTAGTTTCCTCTGTAGCCTTATTGTCATGTTTCGCCCCTGTGTCAAGTTATTGTTTTGAGTTTGATTTACACTTCCTGTTTTATTTTGAAGGTTTTCTGTTCTCCCTGGTGTTGTCTTGTTTTACTTCCTGTTGGTTAGTTTTCCCGTTTGTGTGATTACCTGTCCCCGCCCTAATGTGTTGCACCTGTGTCTCATTGTCTCCTTGTGTTGTGTATTTAAGTTCAGTCTTCCCCTCTCCCCAGTGTGAGATCGTCTGTTTCCCATGACTACAGCTTTTGAGCATTTCTTCCCTATATTCCTGTTTGCCTGATTGTTTTTGGATTCCCTGGATTTTTCCCATTGTCGTTTTTTTGGACAGTGCCACTGTTGCTAAGCTTATTAAATTGTTAAATAAACTATTGTATTTTACACTTTTGAGTCGTGCTTTCGTGGGTCCATTGTCTGTGTGCTTGATACTTATCCAACATGGCACACAAGCAGTCTAAGTTCTGTATTGTAGAGCTTGGAGCCCTGTAACAACAGCCAATCAAAAATAGGCTTCAAGTGCAGCAGTTGCACCTGAAGCCAAGCAGGAAAGTGGTCACGTATAAAAATTCACACCCCTCCACCAAACCTATTCTATCCTTTCTGTATACAGAAAAGCCATCCAGAGCCACTTCTGAATTATCAAATGAACAGTCCAAAATATCAACCTTATTAGACTGCAAAAAGAGGGAGAGTTCATGCATCCGTTTTATTTCGAAGGCTGCAGATGTTAATGTGTGCAAATATAAAGCCTTCAGGTCGTTTGTAAATAGACATGTTCAGATGGTTTTGTGTAACAGGCAACTATAATCAGCGGGTACATATGGACTTTATAAACTGCTGGGTCCTCCTGTGGGCCTGTCTTTGTCTTTTCTTTGGAAGGAATTAGTTTATCATACCGCAGAAATATAGTCTTCATAGTCTTCATTGATGAATACATTATCAATTGATCCTTTTAGGTTCTTTGCTCTTTCCATGACAGCAACTTTGTCCTTGAATTTAAGGAACTTGGCGATCTAGTAGTGTCCTTCTGTGCGCCAGGCCGTCCAGTTCTGTGAACACATTCCAACTCGATCCCTGAGCTCTGCAGCTGATCCGAGAGGTGTTTACGTACTTTTGTTTCAGTTTCTGCCCAGCTCTCATTACTCGACTCGTGAAAACCCTCCTCTTTGATAAAGCATGTAGTTAGGGAGTGAGGAGATCCAGCAATGCTTGTTACTAACCTAGCTCTGGGGAGTTTACTCCCCGGAGTCCTTATGTTTCTTGTTCCCAGCATAATTCCTTGGATAAGGATGGCACCAAGATCTTGGTTGACTGCCTGATGAACATTACTGTGAACTTGTTCATTCTGGTGTCTGAACGGCACGCTCTCTCAGTATAACTGCGTATAAAAAAGTGATTTTTTTTTTCATAATATGGGAACTTTAAAAGGTTTTGATAGTCACGCTCCTGTTGGTACAACAGATCTTTATAACAATTTCTGTTGTTCCGTACTTGAGATTGAGAAACACAGTCCTCCTCTCCTGGACCTGTCGGTGCCATCGTAGCCAACACGTCCACGTTCTCACTCTCATCTCCTAAAATATCAACGCTTGGTCAGGGGCCACTTGAGCCACATGTTTTTCCTTTGTCCACGCTTACACATTTTCTGGTCTGGTTATTTTATCTGTGTGTGTGTGTGTGTGTGTGTGTGTGTGTGTGTGTGTGTGTGTGTGTCAGTGTGTGTGTGTGTGTGCGTGTGTATGTGTGTGTGTGTGTGTGTGTGTCAGTGTGTGTGTGTGTGTGTGTGCGTGTGTATGTGTGTGTGTGTGTGTGTGTGTGTGTGTGTGTGTGTGTGTGTGTGTCAGTGTGTGTGTGTGTGTGTGTGTGTGTGTGTGTGTGTGTGTGAGAGTTTGGATGAGGGATAAGTTGGTGAAAGATTTTAACTTGGCAAATGAAAACTGTTTGCAGAGTTCGTGTGTATGAACTTGTTTCTCTCTTTTCAGCAGTTACGGTAAACGAGGATTACTCAGCAGCAAAAAGAACAAACTTCCCCTCTGACGTATTTAAATCTGTGACGGGAGTCCGCGTGGAGCGTTCACCAGCGAAGTTCTTTCAAAGTCAAAATAGTGATTCACTTTAAGTTTGTACATAGGGTCCACTTTTCCCAGAAGTAGAGGATAAGTGTGATAGATGTCTGAACGCTGTCTGGTTATTTAAATACAATTCAATTATAACAGGAATAGATTTTTAACTGTGCCCCTAAATGCAATGTTTTGGGACCCCTGGCCAGTCAGATCGACTAACTTTAGCACAGAAGGAAATTCTTAATTTCACTTCTTTACTAGCCAGACGTCGAATTCTCTTACAGTGGAAGTCTCCAAACCCTCCTTCAGTTTCACAGTGGCTCAAAGATGTTATGTTTTTCTTGAAACATGAGAAACTTAAGTACGCGCTGAGAGGTGACATTGATACGTTTTTTCGTATAAGAGCGCCCAACCCGTTCTCATTCCGAACTGGTAAAATAAGGACGTTTGGAGTGGCTGTCAGTGTCTGATGCGACGAAAAAGGCGTCTTTCAGCGTGTTTGTGTAACGCCCCGGGGAGAGCAGCAGTTAGAGAGGATTTAGAGAGTAGTACGTAAGGAGGTTGGTTGGGGGGGTGGATGGGTCAAACACAGGACTTTCACCAGGAGAGCAGGGTTCACGTCCTGCTGGTCACGCTTGCTATAGTCGCTTCTTTCTTTCCTCCCGCGTGTCACAGAACCGTACGCCCACCTACGACCCTTTCCTTAAAATAACTGCGTCAAAAGGGACGGCAATAGTCCCGACCAAGCACGTTTACTTATAGAGCTAAAGGAGACTTTTAGCGTCAATAAGAACGACAAAGGCAGCTGACCAAGCGTCCGTATTGTACGAGATGGGTGTGAGAACGTGTTGGGCAGCCTTTTCTATCATATTTCGCAGACTTACAAGTCTTACCAGACAAAGTTCTGGTATGCA
>NC_050175.1:46054757-46057257 GCF_008315115.2 Sander lucioperca | reverse complement strand
GAGACTGCAGAATTCCATCAGCTTAGTGATTCTTCAGGCGATGCTAAGAAGGACAGGGATGTTTTCCTTACCAATTTGGCCCTCTTTTACTTGAGAATGCAAGCCAAGATGCTTTTACCTGCTTCCACAATATCCACTTTGATTGAAGAATTTCAGGAAGTATGCACCAATACAATGTCACAATTGTTTGTCAGGCTTCGCGAAGAATTGTCAAAGCTTGAAATTCCTGTTGAAAGGATTGGTAATATCATAGATGGACTGTCACAGGAAAACTTACTGAGGATGTATAATGAGGGCTTGTTTAGATCAGATACAACCCGAAAGACATATTTCAAAAAAAATTTCAGTTATGTTGAGCCTATACAGGTTTATCTTGGTTTTGATGCCTCTGGTAAAGAGCAATTTTGTCACTATGTCCCAGTGAAAGACACACTAAAAGCTCTGTTGAACCTGCCATCAGTGAGGGAACAATGCAAGTTATCAAAAATACAATCAACAGAAGATCCAAATGTGCTCGAGGATGTGAGGGATGGTAAGGCTTTCAAAGAAAACTCCCTTTTACAAGAGTTATCTTCCACAATATCAATTATCCTGTATCAAGACGCCTTTGAAGTTGTGAATCCCCTTGGATCTGGCAAAAAGAAACACAAGCTCTTAGCTGTGTACATGACACTGGGTGACATATTGCCTTATAACAGGTCAGCCATTGACCCCATACAGTTAGTCATGCTTTGCAGGGAGTCTGATTATACATTCTTTGGACAAGAGAAAGTGTTCTCTTCCCTTGTAAAAGACATGAAAGACCTGCAGCAATCTGGTATTACCATCGACATAGGTGAAACTGTGAAGGGGACACTAGTTGCAATCGCTGGTGACAACTTGGGGTCACATTCACTTGGAGGCTTTACAGAGAATTTCAGTAAGAGCAAAAGCTTCTGTAGATACTGCCTCGTAACCAGGGATGGATTTGTGAACGGACCTACAAAGCTAGGCCCACCAAGGACACCAGAAAACTATAAGAGCAGTGTAGAGATGTTGTCTGCGGTGTCTGATAACAATGTGGCAGGAGTAAAATTTGACTCTGTTTTCAATTCTTTGGAGCATTTCCATATCTGCCAACCAGGACTTCCCCCATGTCTTGGTCATGATCTATTCGAGGGAATTGTGTCTATAGATGTTCAGCTGTACTTAAAACATCTTGTGTCCATTGGGAAGCAATTCACATTTGTGCAGTTGAATAGGAGGATCAGTCAAATGCAGTTGAAAGGTAGTGATGCTAATAACCGCCCTTGTGTGGTTAGAGCTGATGGAGAGAAGTTGGGAGGAAGTGCAGCACAGAATTGGTGCTTTCTACGTCTTCTCCCTATTCTTGTAGGTCCACGTATCAAGAATCCACTTGAAGACAAAGTTTGGCAGTTGTGCCTCAAGTTGAGGGAGATAGTAGAAATTGCATGTGCTCCAAAGATCCATACCAACCAGGTGGCTTATCTGAAGTTGCTTGTTGAGGAGTATTTGGAGTCTAGAGCAACTGTCTTTTCAGACCATCCATTTAAGCCAAAACACCACTTCCTCCTGCACTACCCTGATCTCATCATAAAATTTGGCCCACTCATTCGCCTCTGGACTCTCCGCTTTGAGAGTAAGCACACCTATTTCAAACAGTGTGCTCGGAAGCTCCATAATTTCAAAAACCTGTGTAGCACATTGGCAGAAAGGCACCAATTACTGCAGGCCTATTTACACACAGGGAACTTGTTTCCACCTGTTTTGCAGGTATGTCAAGCTAGTGAATTTGATGTTCAGTTGTTCAACACTGCCATTCAAGAAGCTGTTGTAGGTATTGAGAAACATTACACAGTGGAAACAGTTTCTGCCACATATAAGGGTACTACGTACCAAAAAGGTATGGCTGTACTTCTTGGTGGTACTGACTGTAGTTATGTGGTTGGTAAGATAGCTGTGATTCTGGTCAGTCAGGACAAGCTACATTTTGTCTGTGAAAAGTTGTGGTCAGTCAAAGCCTTGGACCTTGGTGTTCACATCCTCCAGCAGAACACACATGCCCATTATGTTTGTGTGGATAGCCTGGCTGACTATTACCCACTGCCACTGTACAAGCTGGTTGACCTTGATGTAATTGTTCTCCATCATGCTGTTTTTTCAGATGAAGCATAATGGAAGAGAGAATAAAAAGCGCCCTCCCCTACTTGGAAGAGGAGTCGATCCCTAAGATTCTGCAACATCTGACGGAGTTGGGCGTGAGGACCATTGAAGACATGCAATTCATACAGGATGTAGATTTAACACCCGTCCTGCCACTCGTGGCTTCCAGAAAGCTACTGAAATTCACTACAGGTAATTTATGCATTCCTAAACATTTCATACAAACATTATCTCCTCACTATCTGCTAGCTGCCTGTCCCCTGAACACACTGTAAAAAAACATGGTCTCTGTAGACAGCCCAGGCTCCACAAATGCCAACAAAAACAAACTGAGCCA
>NC_050175.1:46034757-46037257 GCF_008315115.2 Sander lucioperca | reverse complement strand
AGTAACAACGTAGACTTCTTTCATCTCCAAGAACCGGCGCGGCTGACAGAAGTTGTTTTTTCGCAATTGGAAATGTAAAAACGAAAACACAACTGTGACATTTTCTGTTAAAATATACAGACACACAACTGTTAACAGATATTTATTATAGTGCCTCCAAACTGCAGACTGTAGAGAACAGTTAGATACAAAACATGATGCAAAAAATTACTAAAATGTTGAAAATAAGCGGCAAAAGTGACGAAAAAAACAAACACATATTTCTTACAGTGTGGAGTATGTGTGGATGGCACTGCCAAGGTGTTCTTGAGCAAGGCACTAAAGCCCCAACTGCTCGGTGTGCCTTTCCATGGGCAGCCCCCCCACTCTGACATCTCTCCATTAGTGCATGTATAGGTACTGAGCATGTGTGTGTAATTCAGGCCTGTGGGTAATAATAACAACAGAGTGAAAATATTTTAATTTCCCCTTCCGGGATTAATAAAGTATACATTATTATTGTTATTATTATTATTATTATTATTATTATTATTATTATTATTATTATTATATTTGATATACAGATATACAGAAATATGAATCATAATAAGTAGAGCAGTTGGAATGATGCGCCGAGGCACATTAACATATCATCCAGTTTCAGATCCCGACTCAGCACAGAGAGAGTGTGAGGCTGCTCAGAGTTCATTGGGTGGAAGTTGCCAAAGAAAGTTCTTCACCGTCAGCCAAGTGCTCTGTGTTTGGCCGGTGCAGCTGGAAGGTCAAGTCCCGCAGCGTTCTGAACTTCGTGAGTTATTTCCATCAGCTGGCTGCGAGTGGCTGTGGGGGGGGGGGGTGGCAGGCGTCTTCACACACCAAATGTTTTAATAAAGGGGAAAGTTTGGACTCATCTCCCCTCTGTCCCGATGGAAACCAGCCACATTTCCTCTGCTGCCACTACTCTACCGCCAGAGTAAATGCTGACTGAGGTGAAGGCCGACACTCTCCCGGTCCACAGCGGGCCGGTCCACAGTAGGCCGGTCCTGTGGGTGCCCGTAATCTGCCGAGCCCTGATCTTATCTGTATATTGTTGGAGCAGATGGTGCAAGAAAATGTTTCTGTGTGAACAGACAGTAAAATTTGATCTTGTTACGATAGCAACCCCAGTTAGTCACGTCCACTGCTGGTTAACAGAACATCAGAAGACTTTTCCTAGAATTCAGTTCACACACACAGACAAGTCTTTCAGAGTTTCTAGGAACTCTGGGCCGGCCGCTGTGTGTCCTCAGATGCTCTGCAGTAAATCTTCTCCTTTGTTTCCACAGGACCGGCCCGGCAGATCACTGGCCCCCACAGGACCGGCCCTGCAGATCACTGTTCCCCACAGGACCGGCCCTGCAGATCACTGGCCCCCACAGGACCGGCCCTGCAGATCACTGTTCCCCACAGGACCGGCCCTGCAGATCACTGTTCCCCACAGGACCGGCCCTGCAGAGTACTGGCCCCCACAGGACCGGCCCTGCAGATCACTGGCCCCCACAGGACCGGCCCTGCAGATCACTGTTCCCCACAGGACCGGCCCTGCAGAGTACTGGCCCCCACAGGACCGGCCCTGCAGATCACTGGCCCGCACATGACCGGCACTGCAGATTACTGGCCCCCACAGGATCGGCCCTGCAGATTACTGGCCCCCACAGGATCGGCCCTGCAGATCACTGGCCCCCACAGGACCGGCCCTGCAGAGTACTGGCCCCCACAGGACCGGCCCTGCAGATCACTGGCCCCCACAGGACCGGCCCTGCAGAGTACTGGCCCCCAGAGGGTTTGGCTCGTAGCCTCAGGCCTGGGGGGTTGGCTCAGTGCTGGGTCATGTTGCTGGGTTTAAAATAGTTTTTGTCTGTGTTGTTGGCCCTTTTGTCACTATTTGTTGTTGGGTTTTTCCCTCTCATCACTGACTGAAGTGATGTCAGCTCTGAGTTTCTGAGTCTCTCGGTGAGAGATGCTGCAGGCTGCTGATTGGTCCTCACCGAGGTCACAGTGACCGGAGGACGGACCAATCAGACGCTCCGCTGCTTTCCCACAGAAGCTCTGTGTCTGTGTGTTGAATGAAGTTAAAACAAAGAGGAGAACCTCTCACGCTTCAGAGGATCCCGTCTGGTCAGGAACGACACAAAGACCGAATCAAATACCTCTGACATCACAACCTAACCTCCAAAAAAGTTGAAGAAAGCAACAACAGCGTAGGAACAGAGACGTACGGGACGTAAAGGTGTGAACGCTGCTCTCAGGTGTTAACGTCAGACGTGTTGGAACATAGAAATAAAATAGACAGAAAAGCCATTTCCATTCCAATCAAAATACAGCGCTGCTCATACGTTATGAAGCCATAATGAAGTTAACTATAACCAGGAGCTCTACACCTTAACTCCACCGGTGACCAAGATATACTATAACCAGGAGCTCTACACCTTAACTCCACCGGTGACCAAGATATACTATAACCAGGAGCTCTACACCTTAA